>NC_060138.1:435141062-435445507 GCF_021461385.2 Schistocerca piceifrons
GTTCCAATCTGGGTATTATTTAAGAATTTGGGTCTCAGCTTCGTAGTTGGCTGCTGTAGGACGTGGGATTTGTGGCGCTCTGCATTCATATGGTAAGTGAGTTCATTTCATGTGCCACGCCCTGCATCTACTGTTACTGCAGCGCACAAGTTCATTTATTGTCGTGCTAGGTGTTTATACTACCAGGTTTGTGTAAGGGGTGTGTCTATTTACCGTAATTGTTAAGTCTCTCTTTATTTTGCTTTTGTTACTGCTATCTTATACTTGCCGTTATGTTAATGAAATATTTTGTTCTATCTGCTGTTATCGAGGGCTTCGTTAGCGAAACCAATGCGTTTGCTTGGAGTTTAGTGCTCGTCCGCTTGGTGGTTACCTGTTTACCCCTCGCTCACGTGGCGCGTGTTTGGTACAACTTGTGGTTGACAGTAGAACTTCCTGCTCAGTAACAGTATTTGGAACTGTGTTTTGATTTTGACCGCCTTACAAGTTTCATTGATTTACCTCGGCTAACTCATTGAAACATTATTCACTTGTTTTTCGTTTTGGTGTAGTGTTAACTTTCGTGCGGCGGCTTTCGCCCTATGGTAGAGGTCTGTATTTCTCTATTAATTACATTACCATTTGTATTTCTTTTGGTGGAACTTGGGTGAAACCTGCTTGGTTGATACAGCAGGCGCAGTGTCCGAAAGTGGAGCCAAGTCCGCACCAGCTCGTGGTTGTGAACCGCCCACTACGTCTTGGCAAGACAAAGTTGTATAGCGTGTCGATGTATTTATTCGTGTCTTAATCGCTGCGCGTCTATTGCAGCCCTCCTCCTATTTTTTTTTTTTTTTTAATTTCTGGCTCATGAAAGTTGTTGAAGTGTTAGCCGGCTAATTTGCCAAAAGAGTATTTACTAGATTTATTTACTTAGACGTGTGTATGCAAGTGTGTCTCGGCCAAATGAATGCTTATTAATCTAACGTCTTGTATGCACTATTGGTTTCAGAACTGGCCAAACACTGTGAGATTTAAGATCTTTGACTTTCATGTTCTCAGTGACTATTTGAACCATTCAGAACGCACTATTCAACATTAGTTTGGTCCGAATACTTCTCCCACGTGCCTTGCGCAGCTCCGCTATCCTGCGGTATGGTAATTTTCTTATTTGGAGCTTGTTTGCGGAATGTACATTCAAGAGAGAATGTTTGACTCTTTTATTTTACTGCTACATTTTTTATTATTATATTTAAGCCGTCTGCTATTAATCAGTTTGGTACAGTTTTATGATTGTAAATTATTCTGTTACTTAGCAGTCAGTACCACTGGAGGTGTTTTTCCAGTTGGTGGTTAATAAAACTAGCTTAGTGGGTTCTGTTAGAAAAAAGATAAAGTCCAGTCTCCGTTTGGTCCTGTCCTTCTTACCGCAGACAGCCTGATGCGTTTATTGCATATTAGAATGATTACTAAAACCATAAATATAAAAAATACATGTTTGGTGGACTTAACCCATTAAAATTTCCAGTGCAAATTTACTCACAAAAGTCCAAGCTTATTTGAAGCTTATGGATCATTCCAAATGATAACTTGCTTTCTTAAGGCCAGTGTGTAAGAGTTAATGTCGAATTAGTTCATATTTACGTTTATGCTGTTTGAATACAGCTTATTTTGAATAATCTAGAAATTACATGTTGTTAGTTGGCCCTTTCGGCATGATAACCTTTCGTTCGAATCCTGCCTTGGACATGGATGTATGTGATGTCCTTAGGTTAGCTAGGTTTAACTAGTTCTATGATCTAGGGGACTGAAGACTTCAGATGTTAAGTCCCATAAAGCTCAGAGCCATTTGAACCATTTTGAACCATGATAACCTTTCAATTACTAGGCAACAAATGTTATTGTGTAAAGATTCCGTTGTTGAGCATAAAGGGAAGAGCCTTGCTGGAAACGGACGCCAGGATGATGGATTGCTAGTAATAGGTTTCATCAGGCACTCCAATGGACACTCCATACTGGTGATGCGGACTGCGTGCATTTGCAATCTCAGTACTTCAGTGGACATGTGCACTACAGACTGGGTTAACTCTTCAATACAGAAAGGAAGTATAAGTGGGTGAAAGAATTGTCACACAATCAGCTTAACAGCTCGTGCATCTAATTTCTGACAAGTATAATATCCAGAAGAGTGGAAAAGAAAATTGAGGATGCGCTAGATGACGATCAGTTTGGCCTTAGGAAAGGTACAGGCACGAGAGAGGCAATTCTGACATTGCGGTTAATAATGGTAGCACGACAAAAGAAAAATTAAGACCCGTTCGTAGGATTTGTCGACCTGGAAAAAGCATTCGATAATGTAAAATGGTGCAAGATATTCGAAATTCAGAGAAAAATAGGGGTAAGCTATAGATAGAGACGGGTCATATACGATGATTGGAACTTTAATAGTGGCCACAGTTTATGTGCAGCTCGTACAAAATAGATACGTGTTTCAAAGTTTTACTGACCTCCAAAGCATTCACCAGCATTGTGTATAACCCGTTGCCAGCGATGTGGAAGGCGTAGGATACTCTTAGCAGTGACAGTTGTGTTGACAGTTGCAGCGGCGCGGTCTATTGCCCGACGAATATGTAGTAGTTCTGAAGCGAATGCCGTGAAGTGTTTCCTTCAGTTTAGAAATCGAGTTAATCTCACGAAGGGTTCAGTCATGGGAGTGCAGTAGGTAGTATAGCACACAGCAGCCCCATCAGTCAAACAAATCAGTAACAGCTTGCACTGTACGTGCTTGAGTATTGTGCTGCAAACTGATGGTCAGGTCCTGCAGAAAGTGTCATCACTTCTGTCCCTTTGCTGTTCATTTTTGGAACACAACCTACGTCCAACATCCTGAGAATGTGCGTCTGTATGGTAGTGGAACATGGACGGTGGGAAAACCGGGACAGAAGAGAATCGAAGCATTTGAGATGTGGTGCTACAGATGAATGTTGAAAATTAGGTGGACTGATACGGTAAAGAATGAGGATGTTCTTTGCAGAATCGGAGATGAAAGGAATATGTGAAAAACACTGATAAGGAGAAGGGAGAGGTTGGTAGGACATCTGTTACGACATAAGGGAATGACTTCCAAGGTACTAGAGGGAGCTGTAGAAGGCAAAAACTGTAAAGGAAGACAGAGATTGGAATAAATCCGGTAAATAATAGAGGACGTAGATTGAAAGTGCTGCTCTGAGATGAAGAGGTTGGCACAGGAGAGGAATTCGTGGCGGGCCGCATCAAACCAGTCATCTGACTAATGACCCCCCCCCCCCCTAAAGAAAGAATCCTCTCATCGATCAAACCCTGGAGAATGCACACGGTGGAAAAAATCAGCCTGTATAATGCGTCTTCGATTTACCATTCATATATAACACACAAAATAAAATGGCCTCAATTAGTACAAACGTCCCAAATATTATTTACTGAAATAGGAGCAACAAGATAAACTATATTGAACATTGTATGAATTAAATAAAAGTGGGCATTGATTCGACTTGTTCTGAGCAGATGAGTGGACGAACAAAGACCTAGCATCTCCAACGTTAACCATGGCTGCAAAAATGTATCGTCGATAGACATACTGAGTCGAGGTATGCTTTCTGGAGTCGCCTTTCGAGTACCTGGCACCACTAGGATGATCTGTCGTGTGATGTCCTTCTGGTTTGATAACACTAAGATCCTTGCTCGAGGTTGTTGTTGGGGGACGTCGAGTGTTGTGACGTCACGAGAAGGACGGTGTGAGAGGTCCACCCGGGGAGTAAGGCGAGCACATGGGTAAGTGTCTTTCGCACGGAGTCCGGCGAGTGGTTACTGGACATATTTTTGGACTGATTTGAATCCTTGTTGGATATTTCGAGTGTCTTCTTCGTGCATAGCCTGGCCTACCAGCTCTGGGACGTGGCACAACGTTGAGAGAGTTGAAGCCAATTTCGCTGTGCTGAATTCTGGGCCCCCTATGGAACCTGCAAGCTTCAGTTTCCATTCATGAACTTAAGTTTTGGATTTTGAGGTCTTAACTTTTATTAAAGAAGATCTTCCTCTTTTTTATTTGGTGATTTCATTTAACTGAAGCTGTTACTAAAGAAGCCTCCATGTTGTCTATTTGGTAGTTCCACTTAACTGAAGCTGTTATCAATGGAGGCCTGTCTTTTCTCTAGTTGGTAATCTTACTTAACAGAAACTGTTGTCATTGAAGGCCAGGCTGTTTTCTATCTGCTAATTTTACTTAACGGAAGCTGTTATTGAAGAAGGCATGATTGTTTTCTGTTTGGTAATTCAACTGAACTGAAGCTGTTATCATTAAAGTCCTGCCTGTTGTTCTTTGGTAATTTTATGTAACTGAAGGTTTTATCATTGAAGGCCTGCCTGTTTTCTGTTTGGTAATTTTACTTAACCGAAGCTGTTAATATTGAAGACCCACCTGTTTTGCATTTGATACTTTTGCTTAACTGAAGCTGTTATCATTGAAAGCGTCTCTGTTTTGCATTTGGTAACTTTACGTCACTAAAGCTGTTATTATTGAAGTCCTACGTGTTCTCTTTTAATTTAATGAAAAACTATTTCATAATTTGTGTTATTGCCCTACTACTGAGATCTGATATCTTACTCATTTGTGATTGCCAAAGGCCTACCTGTTACTGATATATTTATGTCAATAATGCAGTAACAGAAAATGACACATGATGGTACATGGGCCCTATCCTTTCGCCTTACATCGCGTGCCATCCGGAGTGGCCGAGTGGCTCTAGGCGCTGCAATCTGGAACCGCGCGACCGCTACGGTCGCAGGTTCGAATCCTGCCTCGGGCAAGGATGTGTGTGATGTTCTTAGGTAAGTTAGGTTTAACTAGTTCTAAGTTCTAGGTGACTGATGACCTCAGAAGTTAAGTCCCGTAGTGATCAGAGTCATTTGAAACTTACATCCCTTTATCCATAATTGTAGATTTCATATATGTTAATGAATATATCTAAAATCCCATAACGTACAATCGCGTAAGAACATTTCATGCTTGCGAGCAACATCCGCGTACAAATAATTCATAACGAAGTCGGATGGATATGAATAAATATGCCCAGTTCAGACTATCTGTGCTACTACACTACTGGCCATTAAAATTTCTACACCAAGACGAAATGCAGATGATAAACGGGTATTCACTGGACAAATATATTATACTAGAACTGACGTGTGATTATATTTTCACGCAATTTGGGTGCATAGATCCTGAGAAACAACCACCTCTGGCCGTGTTAACGGCCTTGATACGCCTGGGCATTGAGTCAAACAGAGCTTGGTTCAAATGGCTCTCTGCACTATGGGACTTAACAGCTATGGTCACCAGTCCCGAGAACTTAGAACTACTAAAACCTAACTAACCTAAGGACATCACACAACACCCAGTCATCACGAGGCAGAGAAAAACAGAGCTTGGATGGCGTGTACAGGTACAGCTGCCCATTCTGCTTCAACACGATACCATAGTTCATCAAGAGTAGTGACTGGCGTATTGTGACGAGCCAGTTGCTCGGCCACCATTGACCAGACTTTTTCAATTGGTGAGAGATATGGAGAATGTGCTGGCTAGGGAAGCAGACGAACATTTTCTCTCTTCAGAAAGGCCTGTACAGGACCTGCAACATGCGGTCTTGCATTATCCTACTAAAATGTAGGGTTTCACAGGAATCGAATGAAGGGTAGAGCCACGGATCGTAACACATCTGAAATTTAACGGTCACTGTTCAAAGTGCCGTCAATGTGAACAAGAGGTGACCGAGACGTGTAACCAATGGCACCCCACACCATCACGCCGGGTGATACGCCAGTATGGCGATGATGAATACACGGTCACAATGTGCGTTCACCGCGATGTCGCCAAACACGGATGCGACCATCATGATGGTGTAAACAGAACCTGGATTTATCCGAAAAAATGACGTTTTACCATTTGTGCACCGAGGTTCGTCGTTGAGTACACCATCGTAGGCGCTCGTGTCTGTGATGCAGCGTCAAGGGTAACCGTAGCCACGGTCTCCGAGCTGATAGTCCACGCTGCTGCAAACGTCGTCGAACTGTTCGTGCAGATGGTTGTTGTCTTGCAAATGTTCCCATCTGTGGCCTCAGGTATCGAGACGTCTCCGCACGATCCGTTACAGCCATACGGATATGATGCCCGTTATCTCGACTGCTAGTGATACAAGGCCGTTGGGATCCAGCACGGCGTTCCGTATTACCCTCCTGAAGCTACCGATTCGATATTCTTCTAACAGTCATTGGATCTCGACCAACGCGAGCAGCAATGTCGCGATACGATACGCCGCAATCGCGACGGGCTACAATCCGACCTTTATCAAAGTCGGAAACGTGATGGTACGCGTTTCTCCTCCTTACACGTGGCACCACAACGTCGCTTGGCCAGGCAACGCCGGTCAACTGCTGTTTGTGTATAATAAATCGGTAGGAAAGTTTCCTCATGTCAGCACGTAGTAGGTGTCGCTACCGGCGCCAACTTTGTGTGAATGGTCTGAAAAGCTAATTATTTGCATTTCAACAGCATGTTCTCCCTGTCGGGTAAATTTCGCGTCTGTAGCACGTCGTCTTCGAGATGTAGCAATTTTAATGACCGGTAATGTAGATAGAATCGGCACGTCGACAACATTGGAGTAACTGGAAGACAAGAGCACAGAGATGGGAGCGCTGAGAGCGGAGTACAGTGTGTCGCTTTGTCTTGTGGCCACTAGGCCTCGCCAATCGATTCTGCCACCAAGCTTACACCCAGTGCCACCAAATCTCGGACGACTTCTTAAAGCCAATATCCTCTCTCTGCTCCGCTTATATGCTTTCCTTAATGCGTGTTTTGCCTACAACATCACCAGGCGGCATTCAATTTGGAAGTGGGCAGTGAACATAGGCGTCCACAAAAATTTATCCACAGGGCACGAGACTCTAAAACTGCTAATCTAGTTACAAAACGTAAATTATGCAGCAGTTTCTAAAGCTGGAGTATTGCCTCACTGTGGTCAGCCTTGTAATGCTGAAACTGGCTACACAAGAGGTTTGGCGAAATTATGAGAATTCCTGGAACTGTATGAGCAGTTTGAAACCTATAAAAACTCTGTACTTGGTATTGTATCAAGTGATTTCCTTGTGAGTATAACGAAATACGACAAGCGTGTTATACAGAGTATTAGCTACATAGGGGCAGATATTTTTATTGTTCACTGAGGACAGTGTACTGAGCAACATTCCTTCGACATATATTTCATCTGCAAGATTTATAATAATAGCTATTACGAGTTGAATGTTCTTAGGTTGGTTAGTACATCCAAGTAGTTTACTTACCCCTGGTAGCAGGTCGCGTGCTGAACTACGGAAGCGTGGTTGCCAAACATAGTTTATATTGACAGGTGTAGTTCACTTCACAGTGCAGATGCAGCCATGTAGAAAACATGTCGTGGTAAATTACTTGGTGTGTTTGCGGAATTCTGTTAGACAAGGACAACAAACAACTAACACACATAAATAGGTACGTATTAAGGTACTAATAATCACAACATCTACATGTGCACCCCTAATACCATGTATGGATAATTTGTATTAGATTGATGGATCTGTGAGGTAGATTCTGATATGCTGGTGGAGTGGTTATTATATTGTTTCTTTTCTGCAGTCGATTGATGCCTTGCAGTGTGGCCTGCTGATGTGATGAGTGGTGTGTTGTGCAGTACCTGTTAATACTGAACATAATTTCCCTGTGTTCTTGCAGAATTGTTGGATACATTAATATTTCTTTCCTTGGTAGATCGTATATAAACAAATTATTGTAGAGGCAGTTAAGTACTGGAGTAAACTATTCTTTGTGCACCCTTCAAGAGAAATTTTGAACTGATTCTAAGCAAGTAATGTGACTTTCTAGGCTCTACAGTTTATCGAATTAATACATTTTATTTCATATTGTCAATGGGTACAACTTATATTAGTTGCTGAGACTGTCTGTAATGATTTGTTTTATCAGGAGTCAGGTTAATAATGTAGTTTAATACACCTGGATAATTTTGCTTTCCTGGACAACGGTTTGGGTGATAGAAATTCCTTTGATGGTCCTGCTGTGACTAGTATCAGGCAGTAATTGCTTACTGATTCAATGTTTCTCTTGAGTGCTTCGAAGAAGAATGTATACATAGCACATTTTCAACATTTAGCTGCTATTCTGGTATTAGTACAGTTAAGTCACAGGGAGTTTTGGATTTTTGGAAAAGATGTTATACTACGTGCCAACTATATAATAATTTATCTCCTTGTCTGTGAATAATGCGAAGAATTATTTCAGTGGCTTTTAACTTACATCTTCAGGATACTTTTTGTGCAGATTAATATTTTTGCATGGCTGTATGTCAGTAATATATGATGGTACACTTACCTGCCATCAGGCCATGGTGATAGTGAAGCTGGGATGTAATAAGTTTGGATTGTTGACAGTTACTTTTTATGTGTGCTTGTTAGAGAGTGACTACAAGTTACCATAACCATACATGAGAGATATCATGCAACCTGAAACTTTGATATGCTCTTTTGTAAATGTCAGCTGTTAATATAAGTAGCATTTCATAATTACTGTTGTTTAGATAGTAAGGTTTACTACCTTTCTGTTATTAACATTGTAAACGCACTGCGATTTATTATTATTCTGTTGAGCTGTTTCATTTCATTGAAGATACCATGAGAACCCATGCCGCATCTTGCTACCCATGTGGAGTGTGCATCAGCTGAAATTTGCTTGGGTTACTGCCGTATTTTCTTGGTCCAGAGTTTGGGTGAAAAGTCTTTCTAGGAGGAACTCATCAACGTTAATTGTTATTCTGATTGGTGAAAATGGAGTGTGTTCATATGATTGTACAAACCGGTGCTTTAAGCTTTACAGGTTTTCTTACAAAATTTATGCTTGTCACATTAATGAGATTTTAAGAGAAGTTTTGCGGCTTTTTCAAAAGAACAGTGTGCTTCCACTGAAGAATTAACAAAGAAAATAAATCGTGCAGAAGAAATTTAGTATAATTATTTTTAGGAATCGAAAGGAACCATAGAAAATCAGTCAAAAATTTGAACATAGGAGTTATAACAAAAGGCTGATGTGAGAGATGAGGTTACAGTTATTCAGGAGGAGCTTGTGGCTAAAACTACTGAACACAGAGTAGAAATATACCTAGAATTAAGTCGCGAATATGAGAAAAGATTACTTGCATTAAATGAACAGATTATGTGATTGTTGAAGAACGGAATAAATAATGTTTCGAATCTGTTAGTACAGTTAAAACTGAACCGATAATGAGGAGCAGTGGACAATATTACGGGAACCGGAAGAACAGATTGGAACCAATGAAGTTGAAATGTCTGAAGTAAGTTAATGAAATTCTCAGTGTACAGTAACAACGAGGGATGGGATTTAAAAAGCAGTCAGTTTACTCCAAAAGGTTAAATAATGTGTGTCCCCTGATTATATATGGACGTAGAACCAAAAATTTGTTTTTCTTTTGCGGTAGTACTGAAAAAGTGGTATTGTGATACAAGTGGTAGTTGGTGAGATGAAATTGTTGGGTTAATAGTTATACAGAATGCGCATTGTGCACTTGAAGATTAAAAACACAGGGCATTCTACCATATATTACGAAAATGCAGTTTTACTTTTGTTGCCGTAACACAATTGGCTGTGCGCAACCAATTCTGTGGAAATAAGAGTAGTGAGATAGGAATTACGGATCAGTTATAGAGAAAGTAACCAGTATTGAAAAACCATTTTTGATAATTTTATGTTATTTCCATGGGCAGAAACTGAAATGGTTTGGCTGGCCGGAGTGGCCGAGAGCTTCTAGGCGCTACAGTGCGTGATGTCCTTAGGTTAGTTAGGTTTAAGTAGTTCTAAGTACTAGGGGACTGATGACCTCAGAAGTTAAGTCCCATAGTGTTCAGAGCCATTTGAATTTTTTGAAATGGTTTGTTATTTCTGTGTAAGTTATCTCGTAAACTATATTCATATGACGCATCTCATAATTGTGTTTTATTTTTTTGTTAGCTAACAGAAGATCAACAAATTTTAATACATCTAGCTTTGGTATCAGAATGTGTATTTTTAATGCTGAATTTGTTAATCTTTTGTAAAGGTAATTGTTATATGAAATACGTGGAGAAATGTAAACTAGTATGCTCCAAAGAATATTTTGTGATTTGTTTTACTACAACCACTCATTGTAGAGACAGTTTTATGTATGGCAAACTGATTTATGTAGAAATAGTCAAGCATCCAATACTTGATATTTATCGCACCATACATTTGAAGAACTAGTTCATTATGTTACGTTTTCCTAAAATATCTTTCTCTTTGTAAATATAATTTTCAGTTTTACTTATACGCCTAACACAGGCTTTTAAGTGTTGTTACTTGGCTTATGTAGTGGTACTTCACGAGAGTTGTTCTTATGAACCGAAGTACTTATGTGTGTTTCAATATATAACCTACTTATTTGTTTGTGTCTGTAGGCATTCCATTTTTATTTCTCACATTTTTCGGTGTCACTCAAATTGTCATTAATGTTTCACCAATAATTGTATTTACATTTTGACAAGGAGTTTATAGCACCTGAGGAACTATGCTTTCAATGTATAACATATTCAGTTCCAACGACTCTTTTTATTTGACCTCTGCATTTAGCGAGCAGGTGTTTACTCGCTGTCATCGTAAAATTCGTTTCCATGATTTGCCATCAGGCACCGAGTTCTCACAGCTGCCAGCAGGTCTGCTGACTGGGAGCGACGCTGCCCGCCGGACAGTAGACGCCAGACATTAGCTCTATAATGAGGAGGCCTCGTGCAATCGGGAGGACTCCTTAAAAATTCCATGAATATTAATGACGCATTGGTGCGCGCATCGTCGAACTGTGGTTCAAGGAAAAATCTGACATTTATCTGGACATTCCCATTTGCGGCACGCCCTGCGAATTTTCGGCGGATCTCCTCTAATAACATCGAAGTAAGACAGTGCGTACGGCACAAGGGGCACGGTTTCGAGATCTCAGCCATAAATATTCAATGCGAACTCTCGCCGGGCACGTAGCAAGTACACCGGAGAATTGCACATTCCGGAACTTGGCTCTCTTTCGACGAATTTTTCGACAGAAAACCTAGCAGAGATCACATAAATTTTAATAACAGAGTAATTTACAAAGCAAATCAGAAGAATGAGACACTCTCCTCTTAGAAAGGGAGACACGTCAGTGCTTCACATAAAAATTCTCAGATTATTTCCAGAGCGTCGGCTGTTCGTTCTTTTCAAACAGCATATCATCTTGTCACTGTAAACCTTCAGTGTGGGAATACGAATACAATCTGCAAAGTGTCTCAGTGGTAATTACATTAGTTTTCGGCGGTTATGAAGGACAAATGAATCAACTAGAGGTAGGAAACCCTTTTTAAGAAGTAACCCCTGCCGAAAGCCGTGAGCGAAAATTAGCTAATTTCAAACTTCGCATGATGTAAATTCAAGTAGGACATAGAGTGATGTGCCATATTGTACGATGCACTGCGGGCACGTGACGCGGCACTGGACGTATACAGGGTGAAAATCAGTAAAACCGACAAACTGCAGAGACGGATTCCTGACCAGCAATAGAAGAGGAAAGGTCCCATGATTATACATCTGGAAATTCATCGTTGCCACGGTAAATGGACCTGACGAATGAAAATTCCACGGACCACGTGCCGAACGCTTCTTGGGTGCCGCAGGCTGTATGATTGAGGTAGCGTACTGCAAGCTGCAGGACGGTCCGGTATTCACGCCGGGAACGAGCCGACATCATGTATGGCCAAGCAAATAGAAACTGTTGAGAGGCAGCACGCCTATACGAAAACAAGTACCCTTACGGACACCGACCACAACATTTTGGGCGTGTGCGTGATCATGGGTCCTATCAGGCAGATGAACTTGCTGGGTGGGTGGGGATGGGGGGGAGGGGGGGAAGTTGGAATTGGTGGACTATGCGTACAGTAGATTTGCAGAACCTGATTGTACAGGATATTGAGACGAACAATAGTACAAGCTCCAGACAAGTAGCCCACCAACATGGTGTAGGCCAAAGTACGATTATGTGTATCCTGCATGACAACCGATAGGATTATGAACAACTAATTTTCCTCTTTGGGAATGATTTTGTAGATGGTTTTTGCCCTAGACGACAACTATTATGGGTTTTCCGCATCAGTCCTCTTTACCGACAAAGCAATCTTTTCCAGAAATGGCATCATCAGTATACATAATCGCCATTTGTGGGCCACAGACCATCTTCGGGGAATGGTTGAGGCATATCATCAGGATCGATTCAGCATCATAGCGTCGGCAGGGATTCGTGATCACCACGTACTTGGACCAGTTATTACTCCACAAATTCTCGACAGAGGAATGTACCTGTATTTCCTTCAGAGACGAATCCCAGTTTTCGCGACGATACCGACCGTGAATGTGGAAATACACTGATATAAGCTACACTGACAAAGGAGATTGGCAGTTGGTAATCCCAGCAACGGGGAAACTGGCCCACTGTCAACGTGGTACTGTTGTGAACATCGATACAGATGAACATCGATACAGATGATACAGATGATCTAGGACGTCCATATCTCATCGCAGGTACTGAAGGACGTAGGCTTAACCGGTCTGTAAAGCGTCGATCTACGTGTTCTGGAACCAACAACGTCATAATTGCGTTTCAGCTGGCACTCAATGATCGAAATTAAACCTTGAGTCTATTGACAGGTTGCAACTGACCGGATGAATCGCGCATTTTGTTAGACCGATGTCCCTGTTGGCTACGCCGTCATCCGAACGAATTCTGCTTGAAACGTGCACCGCGCTACGGTCGCAGGGCAGTGGCGACATTTTGCTGCACGATACATTCACTGGACAGCGCATGGGATATGTGGTAGTCATCTCACACACCACGACTGTTGTTAACTTTTTTTTTTCAGTCATCAGTCTTCTGACTGGTTCGATGAGGCCAGCCACGCTTCCCTCTCCTGTGCTAACTTCTTCATCTACATCTAAATCTACATCTATATTCTGCAAATCAAATTCCAATGCCTGGCAGAGGATTCATCGGATCACCTTCATAATAGTTCTCTATTATTCTACCTCGTACCACTTGGAGAAAACGAACACCTATATCTTTCCGTAAGAGCTCTGATTTCATTTATTTTATTGTCATGATCGTTTCTTCCTGTGTAGGTCGGTGTCTACAAAGTATTTTCGCACTCGGTGGAGAAAGTTGGTGATTGAAATTTCGTGAGAAGATTCCGACGCAACGAAAACGCCTTTGTTTTAATGATGTTCACCCTATATCGAGCGTTATTTCAGTGACTCTCGTTTCCCTATTTCGCGGTAGTACAAAACGTACTATCTCGATGTACTCCGTTAATCCTATCTGATACGGATCCTACACCTGGCAACAGTACTTCATCTCGGAGTAGCACTTACAACCTATTTCCTGCTGCGTGTATTTCAATCTATGTCTTCTCCCATAGTGTTTACCCTCTACAAGTCCCTCTAGTACCACGGAAGTTATTCACTGATGCCTTATCACATGCCTTATCACTCTGTCCCTTCTTCTTGCCAGTGATTTTCACACGTTCCTTTCCTTGGCGTTTCTGCGGAGAACCATCTTAACCTATTTCTCTATAGACTGCCCAATTTTCAGCATTCTTCTATAGTATAACATCTCAAAGGCTCTCTCCTGCTCCGGTTCCCCCACAGTCCATGTGTCACTGCTACTCGTATAATAGCAAAATTTTTTCATGTAGAACGCTGCGTGGAAATTGTGTCATCTTTATGAGTTATCACATGTAGAAACCCATTTGTTAATACCTAGTATAGTTTTAAATTTATTAAAATATTCGAATGTCGAGATAATTTTTGTATATGGTGTATATCATATTTATATTTTCACATGACGTACAAGAAAAACTCAAGTGGAGTGACTGTACGTGAACTATCTTCACACGAAACAGGACAACTCACAATTCGCGCCTCAGTATTCGTCAGGTTTTCTGGTATATAATGTTTATAAGAACATAAGTATTAAATAGTTAGAAAGAACAGTCCATAGTTTCTCCTATGATAACGGTGTCACAACCAATACCGCTTCGCGCGTTAGTTATTTCCGAACCAGGATTCGTTAAATCGAGTTAATATGCTGGTTTTCATCATCCCTCAGGTTTTCTCGGTGTGACTGACATTTGATGTACTTCGGGATTTCCATTTGATGCAAACTTACGCAGTCTTCTTCGTCAGGTACTGTGAGTTGTGCTGTTGCGTCCTCGCGCCTGCACAACAACCAGTCAGCAAAATCCGCAGCACCTTAAAAATAAGACTGGGCCCGTCGTTGAAATATTGCGCATAAAATTGAATAAACCCGTCTGAACTCCCGGCGGTACGCTATTAAGGCATATTTCGTTCATCAGTACTGGAAGATTGTACAAACGTCTCGGAAACAAAATATGTATACAGGGTCCTGACAACATACATGGAAAAACTTCGTAAAACCACGTTCATAAATCGCAGGAACAAGTGATAAACATTTAAATACCAAACAGATTAACGATTATGCAAGACACAGTAGTTATGCTCAGCTGAAAAGGGATGAGTGTGAAGGGACAGGAATGAAGAACAGCATCAAACTGACACGGTTAATGAATGAAATACTATAATTGTTGCCAAACGTCTTGCAAAATATGTGAATGAAAGAAGAATAGTATATCTTAGAAGGCATTCGAAACCCGTAATACGACTAACGAGACAATATTTTTCTAGGTTAACGATGTCTTTACTTAAGGAGAATATCAAGATCAGGTTCTCTAACTCTGGACTATACTTACGGTTCTACAATATATTCGGGTTCCCATACGATTGATGGTCTCTAGTCCTTCGATGGTCACATTGAAGTGGACAGTAAGTACGAAAGTAGACGAAAAGATTTTAGATGCTCATTCTCATCGTTTAAGGCAGCTGGCATCGTCTGGGGTTGGCTAGTGGAGCATGAGCGCACACCTGGGTAGTTACCACTCGCGGTAAAGAGAGGTGGTCTGAAATCACTACGTCGCTCAGGGAAGAGAAAACTGTGCGCTGCCTTCAGAGTAATGACCGTGTGTAGGAGTCGCCGTAGTCTTAGACGCAAACGTATATATACCGAAGCATCGAGGAAACTGGTCGAGGCATGAGTATTCATATACAGATATGTAAACAGGCAGAATACCGCGCTGCGGTCAGGAACGCCTATAGACGACAAGTCTATGGCGCATTAGTCAGATCGGCTATTGCTGCTAAAATGGAAGATTATAAAGATTTAAGTGAGTTAGCACGTGGTGTTGTAGTCGGCGCACAAGCAATGGTACACAGCATCTCCGAGTAGCGAAGAAGTGGGCATTTTCCCGTACGGCCATTCCACGAGTGTACCCTGAGTATCACCAACGACGACTGAAGAGAATCGTTCAGCGTGACAGAGGTGCAACACTTCCGCAAAGTGGGCCATCAACAAGTGCCAGCGTGCTAGCCATTCAACGAAACGTCATCGATATGGGCTTTTGGAGCCGAAGACCCTTGTTGACTACACGACACACAGCTTTACGCCCGGCCTGCATCCGTCAACACCGACATTGGACTGTTGACTGGAAACATGTTGCCTGGTCGGATGAATCTCGTTTCAGAGTGTGTCAAGCGAGCGGACGTGTATGCGTATGGAGAAAACCTCATGAATCCATGGACCTTGCATGTCAGCAGAAGACTGCTCAAGCTAGTGGAGGCTCTGTAATGGTTTGGCGCATGCAGTTGGAGTAATGTGGGACCCCTGATACGTCTAGATACAATTCAGACAGGTGTCAAGTACATAAGCATCCTGTCTGATTACCTGAATCCATTCATGTCCATTGTGCTTTCCGACAGATTCGGAAAATTCTAGCAGGAAAATGCGACAACCCACAATCCAGAATTGCTACAGTCTGTCTCCAGGAAAACTCCTCTGAGTTTAAACACTTCCGATGGCGACCAAACTTCTCAGACATGAACATTATTGAGCGTATCTGGGATGCCTTGCAACATGTAGTTCAGATGAGATATCCACCCCCTCGTGCTCTTACGGGTATATGGACAGCCCTGGAGGATTCATGGTACAACTCCCCTCCAGCACTACTTCGGACATTAGTCGAGTCCATGCCACGTCGTGTTGAGGCATTTCTGCGTGCTCACTGGGGCCCTACACAATATTAGGCAGATATACCAGTTTCTTTGGCTCATCAGTGTAGTTACTGAGCAGTGCTTAAAGTAAAGAGTAGCTCAATTCAAATAGATGAAAAGCAGTGTGATGGACGGTGAATTATCTCATAATATGTTGACAGTTATTATGAATATTAGTTTCGTTTGGAATCGGGTCTATAATGCCCCAAAGAATCTTCAGGTGCGTCAGCAGAACCTGTAAACGAAGATTAATGTATGGTCGAAGGGACCCGCAGTGTATAACGCGGGAGCAAATGGTGAAGCTGGTTAACTCTCACAGTGGACGTGTGAAATAGCGTCGACCATGGTGCAGCCTCATCCGCGATGTCCAACTTCCTACTGCATCCGTACCACCTGAAAATTTAGTAATTACAAAATCAGTAGCTAATGCAATTGAACTGGGGTCTCACCAGCGATCTAGCTGATGACGACTTTGAATTATGTTGCTCTATCTACTAAAAATTCAGTAACGACCACATTCCATACGTTAACACAGTCCGATTCAACATTCAGCACACGTGCAGAGCGCTTCTAGTATTTTTACAACAGGTATAAAATTGTTAGTCGGCTACTGTCGACCAATGCACATATTTACCACAAGTACCAAATCCTCACACACACACACACACACACACACACACACATACACACACACACACACACACACACACACACGCTGAATGATCATTTCCTGTAAGAAAAGGGATGCTACACCGGGTTAATATCTTCAATTGGAATGACAGACACACCACGTCAGTACAACATGTCTTACGATAGTTAGAGCTTCCCGACCTACATTGTGACAGGCAATGGCGTAATGAATTTCGTAATAAAATAAGCCTCAACATGAATTTCCACGAAGTTACACGTTTCTAGCTACGACTACGTCGATGTCTGGACCTACATACTTGAACCAGGAGAACGAAATGTATCCATTGAACCTCAGTGATTGACTCCAAAACTTATCTTCCAGGTAGCAGGACTCAGTAACCGTCACAAGATATTAATATTTTAGAGAAAAGCAAAATAAGTAGTACTCACTGACATGTTAAACATGTGAATAAAATAATGATGACAGTTCGCACTTTATCTGAAAACTAAATGCATCATAAGTTTGTATCAAGCATAAGAAATATCACCGTACTAAGATGTCCATGTTCTTCATGTTATCCATTAAAGAAAGACGTGAGATTTATTTCATTGTCATTTCTCGTCACGGTTTAACACAAAATGCATTAATTAGGTACCGCGAAGCGATACACCTCAGAATAATTTACATTAACTGTCTTACAAGAGACCCATAGGGAACATTTTCTCGTATGGAGATACTCCCCCCTCCCCCGCCCCGCCCCACCCCTACCATTCTCCCCCCCCCTCTCCTTCTCCCTTACTATTACGCTCCATGAACAGGCCGGTTGACCACCGCCGTGGCGTGAGCGCGTTCCAGGTTGTACGTTCAGATCGCTGAGCAGGCCTTAAAACTACATATGGAAGTGGTAGGGTCAGCGCAGGAGGTGTAAGTGTTATAACACTTCCTAAAACGATACTTACTGACCCCAGGGGGCATACTCAAACACCTGGTCTAGAGATCCTAATACACTCCTGGAAATGGAAAAAAGAACACATTGACACCGGTGTGTCAGACCCACCATACTTGCTCCGGACACTGCGAGAGGGCTGTACAAGCAATGATCACACGCACGGCACAGCGGACACACCAGAAACCGCGGTGTTGGCCATCGAATGGCGCTAGCTGCGCAGCATTTGTGCACCGCCGCCGTCAGTGTCAGCCAGTTTGCCGTGGCATACGGAGCTCCATCGCAGTCTTTAACATGGTAGCATGCCGCGACAGCGTGGACGTGAACCGTATGTGCAGTTGACGGACTTTGAGCGAGGGCGTATAGTGGGCATGCGGGAGGCCGGGTGGACGTACCGCCGAATTGCTCAACACGCGGGGCGTGAGGTCTCCACAGTACATCGATGTTGTCGCCAGTGGTCGGCGGAAGGTGCACGTGCCCGTCGACCTGGGAGCGGACCGCAGCGACGCACGGATGCACGCCAAGACCGTAGGATCCTACGCAGTGCCGTAGGGGACCGCACCGCCACTTCCCAGCAAATTAGGGACACTGTTGCTCCTGGGGTATCCGCGAGGACCATTCGCAACCGTCTCCATGAAGCTGGGCTACGGTCCCGCACACCGTTAGGCCGTCTTCCGCTCACGCCCCAACATCGTACAGCCCGCCTCCAGTGGTGTCGCGACAGGCGGGAATGGAGGGACGAATGGAGACGTGTCGTCTTCAGCGATGAGAGTCGCTTCTGCCTTGGTGCCAATGATGGTCGTATGCGTGTTTGGCGCCGTGCAGGTGACCGCCACAATCAGGACTGCATACGACCGAGGCACACAGGGCCAACACCCGGCATCATGGTGTGGGGAGCGATCTCCTACACTGGCCGTACACCACTGGTGATCGTCGAGGGGACACTGAATAGTGCACGGTACATCCAAACCGTCATCGAACCCATCGTTCTACCATTCCTAGACCGGCAAGGGAACTTGCTGTTCCAACAGGACAATGCACGTCCGCATGTATCCCGTGCCACCCAACGTGCTCTAGAAGGTGTAAGTCAACTACCCTGGCCAGCAAGATCTCCGGATCTGTCCCCCATTGAGCATGTTTGGGACTGGATGAAGCGTCGTCTCACGCGGTCTGCACGTCCAGCACGAACGCTGGTCCAACTGAGGCGCCAGGTGGAAATGGCATGGCAAGCCGTTCCACAGGACTACATCCAGCATCTCTACGATCGTCTCCATGGGAGAATAGCAGCCTGCATTGCCGCGAAAGGTGGATATACACTGTACTAGTGCCGACATTGTGCATGCTCTGTTGCATGTGTCTATGTGCCTGTGGTTCTGTCAGTGTGATCATGTGATGTATCTGACCCCAGGAATGTGTCAATAAAGTTTCCCCTTCCTGGGACAATGAATTCACGGTGTTCTTATTTCATTTTCCAGGAGTGTATAAACTAATGAGTGCAAGGCAAGAGATATTACAGATTTACAACAAAACATGAAATTAACCTTGGTCTCATCAGTGTGTGACTAAACGGCTGCTTTAGCCGATAGGGGATGAGAGACGAGAGTCACTTTTAGAGACATTTTGAAGTCATGGAGAATAATGCGGGAGCAACAAAAGTTTTAAAGCCCTTGAAATCAACATCGACCATCCTCTAAAATGCAGTAATAGGACCGTTAACTTGCCATATAGTGTTTGAAAAACCAACAGCGTTTTACCTTTGATCAATCACGACGTTGCGTAGGCAAGAAACCTTATTCTATGGTAGACTCTGCTGAATTCAGCCAATGAAACGTTTGCCTTAATGACAGCTCCATGTAGCCATTTAGTTTCCATTGTCTTGTTCAGATATAACGAAACCCTCTTGTGTCGTTAAAGAAGAATATGGGGAACAAGTTCATGCTGACTATCTAAAGCGTAGTTCTTCAAGTATGGCACACATCCGGAACACCAAAAGGCGGTGTAATTGAAAGTTGTTATGAGAAATTTTTCATTTTAATCATAGAATTACACTGCTTGGCAAAAGAGGTGAAGCGCCCAGACATGGAGTAGGGGTTGTGAGGTATGTGATGTTATTGCAATGATTACAAATTGCAGTCAAGCTGGCATAGAACTTGGCTGAAGGAACACCCCTGTGTCCAGTATGTATGGAGTGAACGGAAGGGTGTCATAAAGCCTTTTTATCTTCTCCTGAGGCAATCTGACTCACTACTGTTGTAACTTGCTCTCGACAACTTGAATAGTTACGCACTTCTCAGATCGTCAGCGTGGGTGAGATCTGTAGTGTTATGAACTAAATAAATTTTCAGCTCCCAAAATCGCTGACATCATTCATACACATAGATTACCGGTTTCAACAGTTCTCTGTTACCATCTTCGGATCTGCTGTGTTGTCCTTAGCGTAAGTTAGAGTGTGTAAGCCTAGGGACCGCTGACCTCGGCAGTTTGGTCCAATAGGAACTTACCCCAAGACACGTGCATGTTGTGTGGACGAGTACTGTACTGATAAAATATGGCGTCACGATACCTTCTCATGAGGGGCAACACACAAGGAAGAAAAATGTCTGGTTTGTAGTTGCGTAACCAAAACTGGCTTCCAGTTTATAGTCGTGGAACACCATTTATATCATTACGACATACATGGACGTCTATCCACCTCGGAAATCATACTAAACCTTGCGCCCTTCACATGTTTTCCTATTAATACGACTTAATGTTTCAACTTACACGAGGTTGGCATGCATTAGCTATTCATCCAGTACGATTTGTAACAGTCTCCACGCTTTGATGTGCGTGTACTTGAGCGTGTCCCCGGCTCTGTAAGGGACATTTACTGCACGAGCTCTCGCTAAAATCTGTTAGCGTCAGAGGACTCGTCTGAAATCACGGCACACAGCCCGCCGAGTGTATTGCGTTACGCGCGCCGGCGTGTGTTACGAGAGAGCGAGAGAGAGAGGGGGGGGGGGAGGGGGGACAGCAGTCTGTGCGCACACACACAGACGGCCCAAGCCGTCACATGTTAGGGGAGCGGCTTAAATAGCTTGTTTTACAACATGCCGCTGCTTTGGCAAAGTGCTGACATCAGTAAAAGTTAAATTGCGTCTCTAATAACCAGACGTTCCGCAAGTTAGTTCAAAGCCGATGTGGCTAGCAAAGGGGGCAGAGGTGGTCGTGCCTGACAGTACGGGCGGGGAATGAAGGGGGGGGGGGATCCTGAGAACGGGCAAGAGGAGTCAGGGAGGGAACAAATACGCCGGCAGCCGTCCTGCCTTCTCAATTTGCATTAATTACTCATCGAGAGAGAATGCAAAACATTTTCGCTGCGTGGACCCCGCAGTGCGGGGATGGTTGGGGTGCCCACCCACTCGCTAGCTCGCTCTCCCTTCATTAGGCGGCGGGAAAACAGCGGCCGGCGGCAGTGGCCGGTCCGTCACAAATCCTGCTTAACATTCAATCCGCGCGGCCGCCCCGCAGCGCGCTCTGCCACTGTAGATCCAAAGTGCTCCGCCGTCGGGGCGGTAGCCGTCTCCGCTCCCGGGTCCACCTCTCGCGCGAGGAATTTGCGCCGTAGGATTTGCCCATAAATTGCGCTACACCGTAGTAGGCCGGAGCGTATGGTGGATATCTACATCTCCATGTAATCTACATCTCTGCTCGTGGCGAGCGGGCGCCGCGCGACAGCAACGCTGACAGCACCTGCTCGTAAAAAAAAAAAAAAAAAAAAAAGCGTTGCTTCTCTCTTTGAGATTGTCCCTCTGGCTGTATGCAAATACGGAGGTTGTTTGTGCCTCTTCACGCTCCCTCGATTCCCTTATCTCTGCTCAGAACTCATGCGCAGTAGATGTCTGTAATCCTGGAAGCATTTTTATTATTATAGTTTCAAATTATATTCTCACAGCAGCACTGGAATTTCAGCTAAACGAAATAGGTACAACCAGCCCAAAATATTTTATATTTTTATGAACTCACCTGAACGAGCTTACTCCTGTAGCAGCGTCTGGGATGTAACTAGATGAGCAATCACTGCTCAGGCTACAATGAAATTGGTGTGGACCATCAACTGTGCTTTGAACTTATAGGCGGAGACATTAACTAAAATAAAGGAGGCCAAGCCTTCTGCACTGTTTATTTGCAATAGCGCCTGACCGACTAGCCCTTTTCGACTCTTTTCAAACAAACAGCTGCCCCTACCGATTCCTCTGATGCACAACGCATAACGTCTGCATCAGGAATGGTATCCAGACAGGCAACAGACACATAATCAATCTACGTTCCTCTCAGAGCATTGAGCAATTGTTAGCAATCGGAAATCTTACTGCAGGAAAATAGAAGTAAGGATTTCGCTCCAGATACACTGTATTTCTGGAGCAGGATATACTTAATATCTGCTAGAGTTATCCAAGTGCCTGCAATATTTCTTCGTGTAATTGGCAGTATAGTCAAACATGTTTTTGATATCTCTGTAATTCATTCCGTTAATAGTGTTTTATCTTTTGTAAACGGTTCGGAAGTGTTACACCGTATGTTTTCCACCAGTTGTGTGAAAGCCACCTGTGGTTTACGATATCAGTCATGGAAATATATTTTGGGTGAAACGTGACGAAGAATAAATGCTAAGTCGAACGAAGAGCCACATTTAGCAAACGAAATTAGAACCCGATAAAGAGAACTTCATTTGAGACTAGACTACAACGCCGGCAGTATCCATTCTCACTACGCTATATCAGGCCGTGCTACTCGAAAGCTTCCATCCTGTTGACTAGACGAAATGTCCGAATAACTGAATGCAGCGTACCCCAAATCAGCACGCCTGCCCCCCGTGAACTAACGACATGCCCGCAGCAGCAGAAGACAATGCGATCAGTAATTAAAAATTAAAATGTTACTTTGCTTAAAAAATTACGATTCGCGTCAAACTTTTTCCTAACATTTCAGTCTGATAGCAACTAATGAATTAAAACGAAAGTTGAGAAAGAGGTGCATCGCGCAGGAATGGAACCTGCGCCCTCGTGACTATTCGACCGACTGCCAGGTTCTCACCTATGGGCGATTCGGCTGCCGCACTCGACATATTTTGTACCTAATAGCACTTTGAATCTTCAAATTTTCCTTTTCCAAGCGTGTTTGAGTATTGCATCATACATGCTTGAGAAACGAACATCAACGTACTGTCTTTCATGTCTTACAAGTATGAAGGAAATCAATGAGAGACAATATTCATGGGGACCTTGTTAGGTTACAAATAACATATTCGAAGATTCAAGTGCTTGACACCAGTACAGTAAGCGAAGCTTAAGCGGATGACGTCGGCCTGATTCTAAACAGCGGTGAAAAATTTGAAATTACCATGCGAATTGTAAGTGGATACACAAATACCAATGAGGTCCAAATTGATTTTCACAAATCGGTAATCCATCCTTTGGATAAAGATAATTTATAAAGCATCTCTAGATCCCAAAGGTAACATTACAGAACTGCGCATCTACGTTGCGGGAAGCTTCCGAGGAGGTGATATAACTGAATGACGCTCCCATACTACAAGCAATTAGAGCGAAGCATAGAGAACAGAATATAAGCACAGTGATAGCACAAACCATCCTAGAGGTAGCATGTTGGTATATTTGGAGATACAGTTTATTTAATGTTTATTTTATGACTACTTACCGCAATGTCAGAAGGCCAGGAGTGAAGAACATAAAATCTTCCTGCTGCGCCATATTTGTAAGAAACATAAGTGACATCGCTGTGTGAAATCAAGAGTCCGCGTCCAAAAGACTATGAAATACTCGAGCAACAAAGTAAGAGCCCACCAATCAGTCTTACAACAATTAGCCAAGATCTTCAACATGTCAGGCTATAAGTATTAAAAAAAGTTAGAGAAAACATCCAAAGGGATAAACAGCGTAAGTTTAACTACAACGCGCTAATTATTTCGCCCAAAACCAGACAGAGTTCGACCGAATATCTGGTGCAACATACCGGACAATGTTAAGAACGCATGTCAGAATAAATCGATATGAGGCTGCTAAGCAAACGATCCTCTAGGGAGAGAAACTGTGGCGTAATCCTTTACGCGAAAAGTGTGGAATAATCGTTTCACTAGTTCACGCTTTGTGTGTTAACCTGAAGCTCGAGTTGGGAGCGTGGCTTGCAATGGCAGTGAAAAAAGAGGACCATGCAAACCCTGGAAATTATTTCCTTTCGATAAAACTACTAGCTTACTGATTCCCGCAGCGGATGAAGATACGCCTTGTTACAAAGGAAACAGCTGCAGAGAACCAACTTCCCTTACGATACAGAAACGGGTTTGAACGGAAGACAGAGGATGGGGGAGAGGGGGGAAGGCGGACACAAGTTCAGGCAGGATACTCTTTTGGCCTTTGGGTAGGAAACTGCCCATAAAAAATGGATGAATTAGCAATGATCAGTGGAATGACGGTGCGGAAGGCTATGGAAACCACTGTATTAAAGACACGTGATTTTATGTACACGACATGTGGTTTGTAAATGAAAAAGCTTCATGATTATCTGTCCACTGGCAAAATATTTCGACATAGTTCCTCATTTGGATTCCCGGGAGGCGCAGCCAAGACGGAGGTGACCATTAGAAAAAGACTGAATAAGCTACGTAACGTTCTATGATACGAGGCGCGGAATGTCAGAATTTAAAGGTGTTAGGGAAGCCAGAAAATCTGAAAATGGAAACTGAAAGTTGGGTCAGTGAAGTGAAATGGAAGGGAGACTAGGATTTCAGGTCAGACGAGTTTAGGGTAACATCATCAGCATCAGAAAATAATATAACTGTAGTAGGACTCGTTATGAACAATGAGGTAGAGCAGAGAGTGTATTCCTGTGAAAAGTTCAGTGATAGTGTTGTTTTCTTCAGAATTGGCAGCATACCAATACGGACACCATCAGGGGTAAGGTAAACAGACCTTAAAACATGTACAAGAACCGAGATGGAGCAATAAGACTGTTCTATCTGTACATGGAAGAAGAAGTGGCGGAAATAAAAGAAAAGGTCTACAGTGGAAATAAAATTCGCACATGTCACTGCTATCATCGTGGAAGTGAGAAAGAATTACAGCATCTGTTGAACGGACATAACAGTCTGATGTGTACATAATGTGTACAGAACATGACTTGAGACTAAATCGAGGAATAACGAAAATAATGGTAAGTAGCAGAAATGATAGCGGAAAGAAACTTAACACTAACACTGGGCATCAGGAAGTGAAAGAAATTAAGGAACTCTGCCACCCAGGTGACAAAGTAACTCACGACCAAGGGGACAGAGAGGACGTAAAGAGCCTACTAACACTGGCGAAATGGACATTGTAGCCAAGAGAAGTCTATTAATGCCAAACATAGCCATTAATGCGAGGGCGAAATTACTGCGAATGTACGTTTGGAGTTGAGCATTGTATTGTAGTGCAGTGTAACATGGACTGTGGGAAAACCGGAACAGAAGAGATTCGAAGGATTAGAGTTGTGGTGCGACAGAAAAATGTTGGTGATTAGATGGACTGATAGGGTATGGAGTGAGGAGGATCTCGGCAGAACTGGTGAGAAAGGGAATTTACGGAAAACACAGACGACGAGAAAGGACAAGATGGTTGGACGTTAAGACATCACGGCATAACTTCCGTGGAACTATAAGGAGCTGTAGAGGGCGAAAACTGTAGAGGAATACAGTGATTGAAATTCGTGGTGGACCACATCAATCCAGTGACAAGACCGATTACTCAAAATAAACTAAAAAAAAATACACGGGTAGCAATACAATATTCCTATAGTGTACTGTTGATCCATTCCGGTTCATGATCTGTTCTAGGTCAGTTGAAATGGTAACGTGGATTTAATGCACCATTGTCGCGAAGGTATATTAAGATTAGTAAAAGATTTAGCTAGTTAATCAAGTTATCACATACACCATATATTCTGATAACTTTCAAAACTCCATTTAATGTTTTGTAGTGTTTCCATTCATTCACGATTACCACATAGAATTTTGTAATATTGGTAGCCAAGATCACTTTTTTTTACTATGTAAGATTTCTTCTTCTTCCCTCGCAAGCTATTTTGTATGTTGTTTCATGTTTCATAGATAAATAATGTGACACCTATTGACTTTAGTCCGCCCCGGTAGCTGAGTGGTCAGCGCGGCGGTCTATCATGCCATGGGGCCCGGGGTCGATTACCGGCTGGATCGGAGATATCCTCCGCTCAGCGGCTGGGTGTTGTGTTGCTCTGATTATCATTTCATCATCATCAGTGGAAGAAAACGGGAAACCACCACTGGAAACACTTCCCTAGACGCTCATGCGGTGGACCTCTCTGACGAGGCTTCCCCCATGACAAAACCTGCCGTAAAGCAGAACACAAAGTTATTATTATTGACTTTAAGTGGAACAAATTTAAGCTTGCCATCACTGGAAGAACACATATCAAAACACTAACGTAATATCTTCATGAATAGCAACACGAATATATATACGTGGTTTTTACAACGTTTCTAGAAAAGCAAATTTTTTCAAGCATTAGAATCCTAAATTCAGTACTCTAATATAAGCTCATTATTTCATACTGGTTCTTTTTTTTTTTTAGTTTATCCAGGTCTTACAATTTAAAACCTGGTTCCTAAATCTCTGTCTTACCATTATATAATCTATCTGATACCTTTTAGTATCTCCAGAGATTCAGGGAGAGCATAAGGGAGCAATTGACAGGAATGGGGGAAATAAATACAGTAGAAGAAGAATGGGTAGCTTTGAGGGATGAAGTAGTGAAGGCAGCAGAGGATCAAGTAGGTAAAAAGACGAGGGCTAGTAGAAATCCTTGGGTAACAGAAGAAATATTGAATTTAATTGATGAAAGGAGAAAATATAAAAATGCAGTAAGTGAAACAGGCAAAAAGGAATACAAACGTCTCAAAAATGAGATCGTCAGGAAGTGCAAAATGGCTAAGCAGGGATGGCTAGAGGACAAATGTAAGGATGTAGAGGCCTATCTCACTAGGGGTAAGATAGATACCGCCTACAGGAAAATTAAAGAGACCTTTGGAGATAAGAGAACGACTTGTATGAATATCAAGAGCTCAGATGGAAACCCAGTTCTAAGCAAAGAAGGGAAAGCAGAAAGGTGGAAGGAGTATATAGAGGGTCTATACAAGGGCGATGTACTTGAGGACAATATTATGGAAATGGAAGAGGATGTAGATGAAGATGAAATGGGAGATATGATACTGCGCGAAGAGTTTGACAGAGCACTGAAAGACCTGAGTCGAAACAAGGCCCCCGGAGTAGACAATATTCCATTGGAACTACTGACGGCCGTGGGAGAGCCAGTCCTGACAAAACTCTACCATCTGGTGAGCAAGATGTATGAAACAGGCGAAATACCCTCAGACTTCAAGAAGAATATAATAATTCCAATCCCAAAGAAAGCAGGTGTTGACAGATGTGAAAATTACCGAACTATCAGCTTAATAAGTCACAGCTGCAAAATACTAACACGAATTCTTTACAGACGAATGGAAAAACTAGTAGAAGCCAACCTCGGGGAAGATCAGTTTGGATTCCGTAGAAACACTGGAACACGTGAGGCAATACTGACCTTACGACTTATCTTAGAAGAAAGATTAAGGAAAGGCAAACCTACGTTTCTAGCATTTGTAGACTTAGAGAAAGCTTTTGACAATGTTGACTGGAATACTCTCTTTCAAATTCTAAAGGTGGCAGGGGTAAAATACAGGGAGCGAGAAGCTATTTACAATTTGTACAGAAACCAGATGGCAGTTATAAGAGTCGAGGGACATGAAAGGGAAGCAGTGGTTGGGAAGGGAGTAAGACAGGGTTGTAGCCTCTCCCCGATGTTGTTCAATCTGTATATTGAGCAAGCAGTAAAGGAAACAAAAGAAAAATTCGGGGTAGGTATTAAAATTCATGGAGAAGAAATAAAAACTTTGAGGTTCGCCGATGACATTGTAATTCTGTCAGAGACAGCAAAGGACTTGGAAGAGCAGTTGAATGGAATGGACAGTGTCTTGAAAGGAGGATATAAGATGAACATCAACAAAAGCAAAACAAGGATAATGGAATGTAGTCTAATTAAGTCGGGTGATGCTGAGGGAATTAGATTAGGAAATGAGGCACTTAAAGTAGTAAAGGAGTTTTGCTGTTTGGGGAGCAAAATAACTGATGATGGTCGAAGTAGAGAGGATATAAAATGTAGGCTGGCAATGGCAAGGAAAGAGTTTCTGAAGAAGAGAAATTTGTTAACATCCAGTATTGATTTAAGTGTCAGGAAGTCATTTCTGAAAGTATTCGTATGGAGTGTAGCCATGTATGGAAGTGAAACATGGACGATAAATAGTTTGGACAAGAAGAGAATAGAAGCTTTCGAAATGTGGTGCTACAGAAGAATGCTGAAGATTAGATGGGTAGATCACATAACTAATGAGGAAGTATTGAATAGGATTGGGGAGAAGAGAAGTTTGTGGCACAACTTGACCAGAAGAAGGGATCGGTTGGTAGGACATGTTCTGAGGCATCAAGGGATCACCAATTTAGTATTGGAGGGCAGCGTGGAGGGTAAAAATCGTAGAGGGAGACCAAGAGATGAATACACTAAGCAGATTCAGAAGGATGTAGATTGCAGTAGGTACTGGGAGATGAAAAAGCTTGCACAGGATAGAGTAGTATGGAGAGCTGCATCAAACCAGTCTCAGGACTGAAGACCACAACAACAACAACAATTTCATACTGAACACCTGAAGATAATTACAGGTTTATACAAATTATCCTTCATAATAAACGTTTCGTGCAGCACTTCCTCAATGAGAGAGATTCAAGCATCAGTTGCATCCATAAGATTTCTGAGCCGCTGTAGATACAAAATAACGATTTAGGTTATCACCAATAAAAGGACATGATATTTCTACCAAGTCTCTAAGGGCCATAAGCAGTCATTGATAACTGCCAAGATCAGTGGTTAAATTTATACATTGTCGTACCAAGACACGACAGTCAGATTACGGATATTAATTTTACCATCATTTGCGCAATATGAAGTTGTTACAGAGTAGTGGAGCACTACAAATTTAGGATAAGGAGGAAATGGGATTAGAGTCCAATAGACAAGTAAACCTTGTAACAGAACATTAATTGGCGGGACTGGCTTTGAGGTGGTAGGCGTAATACAACAGTTCTTAACATAATTTTTTTGTAGCTAACCATCCAGGGAAAACCACTGATACTCTTAAAACCAAACTTTTAAAAACAACACGAAATAATTGATTTAAAACAATAAGCCATTTTTTTCAGATTTAATTTAATGTGATACCTTGGCCAAGAAGAACTTTACAACCAGAAGTGAATATAACACATGCGCTCATCCTATCAAAATAGCTGCAGTTCCTCATTCGTCTATCCGAGCTCTATGCAAACCGTTACAAAAGAAAATACAACTATCAGAATTTATCTGTTGAAGGGACACGAAAGTAACCATCTTAATACAGTGTATATGAGTAGTACGACAAGTTTTAGAATTCCCCCTCCCGCAGAGTTCTCTTGGTAAAATATGTACCACAGCTGATCCACATAGAAATCGTGTGGTATTCACATCCCTGGGCGACGACCGTTCCAATCACCACAACTCACTGTAACTCAAAAACGTTAATGATCGGTACTATCCACGGTGTCACCGATACCGACCAAAGGCATCTTCAGTCCGGAACACGTCGTGTACCAGGTTGACGCGGTCCGGGGTTCCGCTCTTCCGTCTCGCTGCCTGATTGCAACCGTTCTACCAGTAGCTGGCTCCGGCCACCCCTCGTGGCAGTCAGCCGAGGGGACACATGAATGACGCTTGTCTCGCCACACTGTAGTACCGGCGCGGGAAGGCTGGGCGCCGGGCATACGGCGATGATACCATCGGCACAACCGACTGCAGACTGCTAGTGGCAAGTACAAATGACATGAAATACCGTAGAATGAATAATTAACCGTTCACTACCTAGCGGATATCTAATAAATGATCACTGTAAACCGCGCTGTGCCAACGATCAGTGCTCGAATTCATGAACAAATACAAATACATCTTTCCGTATGAAATCATATCCTCTTCACCATAGTGAAGTGAATCTACTGTTGTGGTTTTCTGGCATATTGACTAGGCGTCCATATCAATCAAGTTCAGATAAATCATTAAGTGTCTGAACCAAAGAGTTTGTGCTGATCATAGAACTCTTTCCCAAGGGATGACGTCATTCAGCCGTGGATAAGATTGCAGGATGTTGACACGGCATGTCAGAATATTAGGTAACGGGAAGGGCACCTGTTCTGAGCTCCTCGCTCTCACAAGCCCAAAATTCTCTCATCCGCCCCCACTCAAAAACCGACCCTTCGGCAAAGGTTAACATTTGTTAAGAGGACTAAACACTCGAGGTGACAACAGGCTAATTAATATTTGAGAGAGTATTGAAAGCTGAGGACGTACTCGAACTTGCGGTTGTGTCACAAGGTGCCTGAGCGCCATCTGTGTCTACTCTCTAATAGGGAGAGCTCACAGCGAGAAGGGTCGGTGTGTTGCAGACGTATGAACCAAGCAGGCAACCATGCCACGGGGACGCACTCATGTTTCGTACAGCCAACTGAGCGAGTTTGAAAGCGGTCAAGTTGTGACCTTAGGGGTGGCGCAGTGGTGAGAACCGCCACAGAAGTTGGACGCACTGCGTCAGTTGTGCAACGATGCTGCTATCAGTGGCCACGTGAACATTCTCACAGTCGTATACGAGGTTCGTCGCGTCCACGCTGTGCAGACACCCGTCAGGATCGTCATATTGTATGGGCAACAGTGGAAATTCGTACAGCTACCACAGCCCAGAGAAGAGTGCCGTTACGTCAACGTGGCAGCATGGTGAGACGTGAAGCAAGGCCGTTGGTTATTTGCATGCAAAGTAGTAACACAGACATGCTGATTACATACAGTAACAGCGCAAGGGCCGTCGATACGGGATGATTCTCATTAAAGCTTACAAACCCCCGAAGCGACGTAGATGACGCTAAGTAATTTAATACGAGACACATGGGACAGCAAATGTAGGGAAATACCGCAAAATTTGATGATAAATTTTGAACATGTGACGTCATCAGACAACGCACCATAATGCACGTGGAACGACTGGGCTTGTCGACCCTAACATCGCCCGTGCGGGGAGTGCTAGACATCGCTCCACTGGGCACCTCTGTTTTCGAACACCTTTTGTATTATAAATGTTACCTGCTGTAAGGACAGAGGCTACAACGTAAGCGTCCTTGCTGTAACAAAAAGAAACCTGTCCTTATTTTGTGTATCTTTTGTTCTGTCCCTTCTTTTTTATATACAGACATTATTTAGCAAAGAACACGTACGTCATTTACTGGTAGCGACATAGTTCAGAAGCCTATACTCATTTATCTGTGATGCAAAATGATGGGTTCTTCTTGTACTGTACATTGAAGTTAATTAGCGGGTACAGTGAGATCAAGATATTAGATAATGAATAACACCTTAACGTAAGCACATAGTTGCCCAACATACTGCCAAATAACACCGCGTGCCACAAGTAAAACTCGATTTCTGAACATGATACGCTTAAGTCGCGCACACAGGACTCAAGCCACACCGGCTTGAATACTTACTTACTTTGGGATGATCAGATGCGAAATAGTAATTGATGCGAATAATAATAAATAATAATAAATGCGAATAATAATTGATCCCACTACTGCACGTACGGGGAGGTACGTCATCTGGTGACGTCACATGTTCCACGCTTATCATCCACTCTTGGGCTATTTCCCAACATTCCCGGCCAATTTGTCTTAATTACTTGAATCAGTGTCGTCTGTGTCGCTTCGGGGCTTATAAACGATAGTAAGAATCATCCTGCGTAATACTCAAAGCCTCTATCTGCCAGATCATCAGTTATTACAGGCGAAGAGAGTGATGTAATGTGTGAGGGCCAAGAGCGACAGAATATTACTATGGTGCTGCAGGGAGTGGACCATTCCACACTAGAAAGAAACACAAGAAAAAAACTAAATTGGATCTGTCATTTCGCGGGTTTCTTCCTTACAGACGGTGAAAAGAACATAACAGAATGCATGTAGTAAAATATTGGGGCCAAATGTTATATGCAAGAAATGTAAATGTTGAAATGCTACCGTTGGTAACCTCTATCTCCTGTTTCGCACAGAGCCTTAAAATTTGTCAGGAACACACAATGTTTGCCATTGGCGATCTCAGGCTCCATGTACAGAGTCATACAACTGCTTCGAGAGGTCTTGGTCCTCTCACCCAGTTTTTTTTAGTCGGATGCTATTTAAAAATTTAATAATTTTGAAAGTAACACGTGTAGCAATTTAGCTGTCGAAAAGTGACGAAATAATTTGTCTGAAGTACCATTAAAATAGTAATCTCCAAAATAAGGTACCTAGTTTTCATTTTTATATTGCACGTATGCGACGTCCTGTTATCTGTCTTGAGGTTAGTACTTGTTACAATATCTGTTCAGAACAACTGCAATATTGAAATTCCTGAATATTTTCGAAGCTGGGCTACTCCTTCTTAAAATTGCCTGCTCCACTACACTAAACTACACACTACACTCAACCCAACGTTACCGACCGGTTGCCGTGTCTTCCTCAGCCCACGGGCGTCATTGGATGCGGATACGGAGGGGCCTGTGATCAGCACACCGCTCACCCGGCAGTATGTAAGGATACTTGCTACCCCGAACAATTTTGAATACAAAATGTTATTGGCTTATGAACACACCAAAGTCTCTTCATAGGGTTATAGTTCGACGTATATACTCGTCATTGTCTAGTGTGTTGTCTCTTCTGTTTCACTTTTATTAATGGGCCCTCCTTTTTCCTTATCCTGCGTCTTGCTAGTATCGGCATGAAGTGTCCACTCGGGTTCCTTTTGTTAGCAGTGCCTTCTTCTTCGCAGGATACATTCCAGCTGCACAATGCTTGTTCGATCATCTGTGATGGATGGTGTACAAGACGCTTAAGACCGTTGGAGCGGAAGTTCTCTAACATATGATATGGCGATCGTCACATCAATTTTTACGGACGAAAGATGCCCGGCTGTCTGGTGGCGCAGCCTCGTGGAACTCGCTGACCCAGGAGGCGGATGTTTCCGTCAGCTGTACGCTCGCTCTTCCTATAAAATGAGCACGCAATCTCCTGGAATCGGTCCTAATGGCTGAGTGTCAGCAACGACGCGCGGCAGGCAGACTGCGCAGTTCCGATTGCATGGGGTTCTGAATCGGCTCTGCGTAGGATAGAGTCGGCAGCGTCTCCCCACAGAACCGTCGCTTACTTTGGAAGTGGGCTACCGATGCTCTTGATATAGAGATACCGACTCTGGCGAAACATATTTTGCAGATTGTGCAATGACAAATGAATGGTCCAATACGACACGTCGAAACCTATCCTGAAATTTATAATACAGGGATAATACACCGAAAGAAATGCCCTGTCTGAACTTTGTTTGCTAAGGCGCACTGCAAGTATAAAAGCCCAAGAAGTTAAAATGATTCATTTTTTACACACGAGGAACCGATTATAGGAACGGTTTGTACAACCCTTCCTGCCTGGTAACCGATTCGTCGAATACGCAGACGCAGCATTGACAAGAGAACATAGCGCCGCGTAGTACGAAGTCCAAAGTGCATGTAAGTGAACTGTAAGCACTTAAGCCACACAAAAAAGCCTCAGATCATTAGTTTTCTCTATAACTTGTATTTCCTACAGTCAGCCGAACTGTCGCAGATGCAATCGTTACACATGAGACTGGCAGAGGAAAGAAACTCAAGGCAGTGCTCGTATGGTGTTACATTACTGAAAACTTCGATCATTCCGGCCTTTGATACGCTGAAATGAAATATTTTTAACGATTATACTAGCCCAATTATTACGATAAAATGGTTCAAATGGCTCTGAGCACTATGGGACTCAACATCTGTGGTCATCAGTCCCCTAGAACTTAGAACTACTTAAACCTAACTAACCTAAGGACATCACACACATCCATGCCCAAGGCAGGATTCGAACCTGCGACCGTAGCAGTCCAGCGGTTCCGGACTGAGCGCCTAGAACCGCTAGACCACCGCGGCCGGCCAATTATTACGATAACTTTAAAATGTGCATATTTTACTAACAATGAAGCAGGTCCCTGATTGTTACAAAAATGCGAGGTGTCTATTACGTAATGAAAGCGAACATTCCCTGTACACCGGGCCTGTCAGATAAATGAAAAATTAATGCAGTTAGGCATGCACAGCAATTACTAGTTTTATTTAGACTGATTTGGGATGGAGTGAGAAATGGTTGTGGCTGTCGTTTGTATGTTGTGCTACGTACCACACACACTTGATCACATTCATAAAACCTCGTGATGTAGACTGAGTTTTCTGCCTCCTTCATTTAACAAAAAAATTTCCAGCCTATTCTATGACACGAAAGCTTTTACCATACATGATTGTTTGTTTTTTCGGTCTAGGAAAGTACTGTGTTTCTACAATATTGGTAAACATTTTTGAAACAGTGTTCAATAAAGTATTATATTTTAACTGAAGTTCAGTCTTGAACATAACACTTACGTCTCAATAACATAGGTGACCGGTTTCGGTTATATTTGTATAACCATCTTCATACCCATGCCTTCCTTGGAAGATGGCAGGCGGAGCTCTCCTCAGCTGCTACGAGGTCAACTGATCTTGACTTCGTGGCAGCTGAGGAGAGCTCCGCCTACCATCCTCCAAGGAAGCCATGGGTCTGAAGATGGTTATATAAATATAACCGAAACCGGTCACCTATGTTATTGAGACATAAGTGTTGTGATCAAGACTGAACTTTAGTTAAAATATAATACTGTGTTTCTGTTCTCGACTTTCATTAGTACAGCGATGATCGCTTGAACCACAATTCAAGGAACATCAGTTACTTCCTGTTCCTTCTAACATATCCACAGTTTCTAACGGAATGTCAACATCCAATGAACGTCCGAAAAATTAACTGATAAATAACACGCATGTAGGTGTTCAGGAGAAATAGATGAATTCGACTGCATATAACTTTCTTCATATTTCATCTTTGTAAAGTGGAAACATGAATTGGATTCCACTTTACTGTGAAACACTGAAATTCAAAAGCTCCTAGCTGGCACATACAAAGAAGACACAAGGGAAATTAATTTTGTTTTATCGCCCTTATTAACACTTAGCGATAGTGCAAAGACAGCTGCTAATATTTATGTATACTGAATAAGTTACCAATTCAAACAGATAGCAGCTGCGAACGATTTTGTCCGAGAAGCTATCAACGGAATCTGAAATTCACATGACAAGTAACGACAGCGTTGTGCCGTGCTATATGTTAAGCGATTTGCTGTCAACCAAGGCTATGCACCTGTCGTGTTGCGCATGCGCTGTCTGCCACAGCTACAACAGGAGTGTACGCTCATTCGGCCGCATGGCGAGCTACGAAGATATTTTCAATATTAAAAAAAAATAAATAAAAAATTGCAGTGAGTCATCCTGCCGTACAAAAAATTTTAGGACGGGTTTCGGCATGCAGAATTTGAGGCTTCACTTGTGAGGATAGATATCTCATCCGGATCGCTCAATCTACATGGAGATCAGCAACTTACGATAGATTTCAGTTAAAAACATACATTTTTAATATTTTTTTTTCTTTTTATTGGATTTTGAGACGTGCCCATACAGCCGTCTCAATAGTGTAATTCCAACGATGGGGATATGGAGTAAACGCAACACCCCATCCCTGAGCGGAGAAAAAACTTCAACCAGGTCGGTAATCGAACCCGGGTCTTTCGGTTACCGATCAACCACACTGTATCTACGGATGCGGACTGTAAACATACGTAGTACCTCTCACGTACTTCATATACAGTTCAGATAAAAACCTAAAGGAAATTTGTGACTGTAGACGCTCTGCATATATGTGTATTGTAAACAATCAACCAGCGGCAACGGTATGTGCCCCTATACTCCTAGGGCGGAATGTCCTCTTAATGGGTGCATAGCGACGTCTAAGTGGCAGAGATGTGAATGAGAATATTACTTAAACTATCGCCGCATAACAAGGAGACGCAATGGGGTGCCTCATATACGACAAAAAAAGGAAGTCAATCCGCGAAGATGCAGTCAGCATCACTGTTAACGTAAGGATGAGGAACATCAGAATGCGCCTACAAAAGTGGACGAAGATGTAGGGAACAACTGAAAAACAGTTTTCTGGTTTCATCTGCATTGACTTATGTATGAGACGACCTACACGCTACGAGAAGAACTTCGCTGAAAACATGAATATTACAATTAAACTCTCCGGGAATATGAGCAGTCCAGTAAGACCGTACATTAAGTTTCATTACTTGCACGTATACCTGTAGGGAAACATTAGCGTACCATTTTTTAGCAGTACCACTCTTGTGGTTAGCATAGCTGATTCTCGACCATGGGATCCTGAATTCGACTCCAGGCCAGTTCCGGTATTATATCCACTTAGGACTGGATGTGTATGTCGACCTCACCGTCATTTCGTCGTCACTGACGAGCAAGTGGTGTCAAACAAACTGACTTGCACTGGAAGGCCAAACTCCCCGGCAGTGGGCTCCTAGCCAAGAATGCCATTTACACATTTCATTTTTTCGTAATTTAGACTCCTGTTGTCCGGATTTGGACTCGATGGCTAGTAGTGAGACAGAAAATGTTTCAAGGTACCACTGGGAAGAGTAGTACCATGCTATCTGGAAATGGTTGATTAAGGACGTCCAGTTGCTTGATATATGTTCAAATAAACAACGCTGCAAATTGCAAATGTGCTAAATGCTTGAATAACAACGTTTCAGAGCGAATACCCAGGAACACTGATAGTGGTGTAAAATACTTCATAATACACAGTCGCAGTTAAGTTTTATTAGTTGCGTCCTTTGGTTTATATGTACAGAATATTGCATTTTCCTCCCCATCTAGGTTTTTTTTTTTTTTCACCCTGTGGAATATGTAGATAAGCAACACAGAAACTGGCGTGCTAAATGCTTGAAAAACAACAATTGAGAGTGAGTACTCAGGAGCACTGACAGTGGTATAAAATTAAAGCACAATTATAGTTATCTTAGCACAATGTCTCTAACAAAAGCAGGTGTTGGCTTGCTCTTATGAGAGTCTGTAATTTGCCGTTTAAAGCGCCACTCGAAAAGATCAAAGAAATACTCAACTTATACGAGGCAGTTTACGGTACCAGAGAGAGAGAATGTCGTCTGAAAACTTTTGACTGGGCAGGTTTAATGGGTATCAAATAGCCAAAGTAGATTACTAAACTAAATAACCTTTTATGTGATTATATGCGTTCATAGAATGTTCGTTGGGTATGAATATCAACCTCTCACATGCTCCATACGCAATTCTGATAAAAACGTGAAGGAAATTTTTGACTGTAGTCGCACCGCATAGTTGCATATTACAGACAATCAACCAGCAGTAATGGTATATGCAACTTTTCTGCTAGGACGGAATGTCCCCTACGTGGGTGCATCGTGGCGTCTAAGAGGGAGAAATGTGACTGAGAAAGTTACATAAACTATCGTCGCACAGCTAGGAAACGTAATGGAGTGAAGCATAGCACCCAATAAAATAAGTGAGTCACCGAAGATGCAGTCACATAAGTATGAGGAACATCAGAATGCACGTATAAAAGTGGAAGAGGATGTAGAGAAGGTAGCAAGCGAAGAACCATTGGAAAACAGTTTCCTGAACACGCGGAAAATATGCTGCGACGACGGATCTATGACAGTTGGAAGCACCATGGACTAAAAATATATTGAAAATAAACACAACAACAAAATTTCTTTTACACTGTAATAGTCTCCTAAATTTTCATAGCAAAGGTACTAACCAACACCAGTACCTCGATCAAGCTGACAAGACAAGCAAAGAAGAAGATTAGAAGAGAAATCCAAGCTCCAGATCTGCCAAAAAAATTAATAGAGAAAAAAGGAGAAAGAAGTACAATGAAATCACGCCAGTTTCTGTGTTTCGTATCTAAATATTCCACATGCTGCCAAAAAAAGGACTAGGGAGCTAAATGCTATATTGTGGGAAGATAAACCAACGGACGCAACGAATAAAACTTAACTGTGACTGTGCATTAGGAAGTATATATAATCAGACACTGAATGAAAACCATGTAATACAAAGGAGCGATAAATCAATGAAATAACATGCAAATGTTTTCTTAAGCAAAGAAAGATGTCTAACAAATTCGAAACTAGGCACAAAACATAAACCAAATATATCAGCACTCATATAGAAAACAAAATATAAACCATAGACATCAGTAGTCATACAGAACCAGGAAGAAGGAGAAAATTCTAAAGAAACTACTTCAACTAGTTTGTAAAATGTGAGAGTTTTACCTTTAATACATGCATAATGGTCACATAGTTGCAAAAGGAGTTTTGGTTTAACAGTGGAGAAACACAGAAAATGGAAATCGAGATTTATACTCACGCAAGAAGACTCAGTTATCATTTACAGTTTATCTTCGGCAGATATTTTAAACAGTTTCCAACAAAAATATTTTCTTTCTTTCTAATTTCTCTGTTGTAGAGAATATTATTAATGTTAACGACACAGTAAATCATTTTGATTTATTCCTTTTACGCACACAGTTGTAAATGTAACAAGGAGAATTACTGCAATTTTGGTAGGATATGTTACATTTGGTTTCCTTTTCTTTATTACTTATATACTGTGTTGCATGGAAGAGGACTGACAGTACACCCTGAAATTATTTCTTGGAGAGAAGATCGTCGATAAAAGCACAACTGGAGAGTGAAAGTATAGTAAAGATGAAAATAAAAAAAAAAAAAGAATTTCTAGGTGTAGCGTCTTTGACTGGTATTCAGAAGATCCTGGGTCACTGGTTCGAATCAAGCCACTCAAAAACACCGAAAAAAATTCTCAGCATTTGCGGCCAAAAAGTTCCGATGTAAGGAGCTTATTTTCATCAACGGCCGTCTTAAAGTGAATAGGGTTGGGAACTGTCCCTAATGGCCGTATGAGTCAGCAGTGACCAACTACATGACAAAGTAGAATGCACTAAGAACCACTGAATTAAAACATATGTATCCAGCATACTATATTTAGTTTCTGTGTGGAATTTAGCCCAACTTTACCCCCCCCCCCCCCCTTTCTATGTGACCACAAACTGTTATTCAACTGTCTAATGACTATAGAATATGGGTTGAGAGTAAATCGAGGAAACACGAAACTAATGAGAAGTAGCAGAAATGAGAACAGCGATAAAGATAATGAATTCTACTACCTAGGCTGCAAAATAACCAAGACTAATGGAGCAAGGATAATATCAAATGCAGGGTGCCACTGGCAAAAAGGGCTTTCCTTACAAAGAGAAGTCTACAAGTATTAAACATAGGCATTCTATTGGGGAAGAAATTTCTGAAAATGTGCGTTTGCAGTGAAACATGGACTGTATGTCTGTGTTTCCTTTCGGAAAGATAAAGGCACCAGAGAGGCATTTCTGACGTTGCGCTTGTAATGGAGCCAACACTAAAGAAAAGTCAAAGGGAATCGAAACATTTGAGGTGTTGTATCACAGACGAATTTTGAAAATTCGGCGGAACGGTAAGGTATATACGAGGAGAAGGGACAAGATGGTAGGACATACGTTAAGACATCAGGGATGACTTCCATGGTACTAGAGGGAGCTGTAGAAGCCAACAACTGTAGAGCAAGACAGAGATTGGGATACTTCAAGTAAGTAATTCAGGGCGTAGGTCGAAAGAGCTACTCTGAGATAAAGAGTTGGTACAGGGGAGAAATTGGTGGCGGGCCGCATCAAACAAGTCAGAATACTTACCACCTTCAAGCTTCTAACATTCCACGTCCCGATTTGTAGAAAGTTGCCTTTTTGTTGGTTATTCAATGTTTTTCTTATGGTGGAGATCCGAGTGGTGGCCTAATGTGGAATCCTTTACCAAAGGGGAGATCATCATGACACTTTTCTCATTTACAGGCCGCAGCTGATCTTTGCTGATTCTTCCTCCTTTAGGTGCAGCTTTTCCCCACAGTTCCAAGAGAGTGCCCTGAAGCTCTGTCCACTTCTCCGTCCAGTTTGACAAGTCCGATGTTGTTTTTTTTATGTTCTTACTTTCCTCGCACCCGTAGGGAGGGGTGGATGCAAATTGGCCAGACGTAGCAACCCGAGGCTTGGCAGCCATGCCTGATTCTCTCCTCCCAAGTACCAAGGAATGTGTTGGGGATGTGGATCAGAGGTACAAGAAACCTCAATAATTAGTTTCTCCTTTTTGTAAACTATTGTTAATACCTTCGAAGACACTATCGACTCATAGCTTTGTGGAGGAGAAAATTCCTATTAAGAGAGAATAACCGGTGCTAAGAGTGGAAAGGTCGTGCTTCAACACCTCATTCAGTAACACCCCAACAATTGGGATGGGCTTAGAAAGACACTAAGTATTAAATTGGCGAAAAATTGTTTGGGTTTGGGTATGCGGTCAACTGCACAATGGCGTCCCTTAAGGAAGTGCCAAAATGAAGTTTATTTTTCTCGGCAACAGCTAACTGGTGGCGAACTGCATGTCCACAATTCACTTCACAGAATTCGTCTTCGTTTTTGGGATGTATCCCGTGCCCTGAAGGAGGACCAGGTGAGTATCTGATGAGGAGTCGTACGGATAATTAGGGCCGGCTTATGTCGCACCAGTAACAAGACATCCCTGGCCGATCCGCACACCATGCGATGCTCGTCCATGTCCAAAACATCACAGGCGACACACAACGGCGTGTCTGCGAGGTGAATCCCGTGAAGGCATGACCGGCATACTAGCTTTCCACTGACGGTAAGGTACTAAGCAGACTGGACATTACTGTCAAGACACTGAGTGTACATCGATCGCCAAAAGCACACCACTAAACGTGGAGATGCTTTCCCTTAACCACAACCGGTGACCTGTGCTGCTGAAGAAAGCCATAGTTTGCCTTAGTGGTTGTCAAGTGCTCTCTGGTAGCATCGCCACACAGGCGTAGCATACTTTGAGGAAACAGTGGAGGAAGTTAAAGAATGCCGGCGAGACGGTCGAAAGGTGGATGGGTGCTGAGAGAGAGGGTAGTACAAGGGCCTCCAGCACTGCGGTAAGGCAAGTACAACAACGACGTCACAGCGCCGTGTGAGAGCTGTCGGAAAGGGCTATCGCTCTGTCAGCCACATGATACAGTCCTGAACCGTCCCTGGACCACGGGAGGGCGCCCAGATAGGCGTTGAGGACGCCTCGGCGTAATGGTTCTCTGGCGAAAGCGTACAACAGTGAAGAGAACTGGCAGTCTTGAAGCACCAAATGGAGGGTCGAGATGGAAGGAGTGAGACAGCCATTGTAGAATACACGGGACGTAGGTCCATGGAGGAATGCATTACGACGTCGATTGTAGTATCAGGGTATTATCAGGGTATCAGGATACTGCATATTACGGAGTATCCCTTTCTGTTAGTCGTGGTCGGCCCGATCGGACGGCTGACTGAAGTCAAGAGCAGGCATACGACGAGCATGAACAACAGAGATTACGTCTTAGTAGTCACAGAGGGCAGTGCAGTGTTATTGACATCTCCAAAATATATTTGATCAGGGGAAACTACGTACCGGACTATGCGTTTAAGATGTGAACCTACAAACAGATAAAGACCTTTGTGTCGCTGTTGAGTAACGTTAAGGAGCGGTAACCGCGTATCCGTTAGGTACCCAGAAGCTTCTCGGTGGGAATGAGGAGGCTATCGAGGAAATCATCGGTGGTACCTGCACGAGAGATGATTTAAAGTTCCGACCAAATTTCGTCCACACCGGCACCAACAGGGGACGAAATGTCCGCTAAAACTCCAGTGGCAGGCATTAGTGGCCAGGCGACTTGTTTGTATAATCCGTAAGAATAGCATCAATCTACCCTCGATATGCTGGAAAAATTGCACGTTTAAAGCCGGCGGCAGGCATAAAACATCATCCGAAATTGTACTGAATTCTTTCCCAGAAAATTATTTTGAACAATTAGTTCATGAGCCCACTCGAAGCGTAAATGGTTGCGAAAGCATACTTTACCTTTTAGCAACAAATACTCCTGGGCAAATAGTGAATGTTGTGACGAATACAGGGATTAGCGACCACAAGGCAGCTGCTGATAGACTGAATACCGTAACAACTACAACCATCAAGAAGAAACGCAAAGTATATCTATTTAAAAAAGCAGATAAAAATTATCTTAACGCATTTTTAAGAGACAGTCGTCACTCCTTCCGGTCTGATCATGTAAATGTAGAAAAGTTGTGAAATTATTTCAAAGAGATAGTATCAACAGCAACTGAGAGATAAATACCACATAAATTAATAAGTGATGGTACTGATCCCAATGGTACACAAAACGGGCCAGATCGTTGTTGCAGAAGCAACGAAGAAAGCATACCAAATTTAAAAGAACGCAAAATCCCCAAGATTGGCAAAGTTTTACAGAAGTTCGAGCTATGGCGCGTACTTCAATGCGAGAAGCTTTTAATAATTTCCATAACGAAATTCTGTCTCGAAATCTGGCAGAAAACCCATATAGATTCTGGTCATACATAAAGCACACCAGTGGCAAGACACAATCAATGCCTTCGCTGCGCGATAACAACGGTGAAGTCACTGATAACAGTGCCACTAAAGCAGAGTTATTAAACACGGTTTTCCGAAACTCCTTCACAAAAGAAGACGAAGTAAATATTCCTGAATTCCAATCAAGAACAACTGCCAAGATGAGAAACATAGAAGTAGATATCCTCCGTGTAACAAAGCAGCTTAAATCACTTAATCCAGATTGTATACCAGTCAGGTTTCGCTCAGAGTATGATGATAAAATAGCTCCATATTTAGCAGTTATATACAACCACTCGCTCACAGAAAGATCCGTACCTAAGGACTGGAAAATTGCTCAAGTCACACCAATACCAAAAAAAAGGAAGTGGGAGTAACCCGTTGAATTATAGGCCCATATCACTAACGTCGATTAGCAATAGGGTTTTGGAACATATACTGTATTCAAACATTATGAAGTACCTCGAAGAAAACGATTTATTGACACATAGTCAGCACAGATTCAGGAAATATCGTTCTTGTGAAACACAACTAGCTTTTTACACTCATTAAATAATAAGTGCTATCAACAGATTTCCAGAAGGCTTTCGACACCATTCCTCACAGGCGTCTTCAAAACAAACTACGTGCTTACGCAGTTGTGTGACTGGATCCATGATTTCCTGTCAGAAAGGTCACAGTTCGCAGTAATAGACGTAATGTCATCGAGTAAAACAGAAGTAATATCCGACGTTCCCCAAGGAAGTGTTATAGGCCCGCTATTGTTCCTGATCTATATTAACAACATAGGAGACAATCTGAGTAGCCGCTTAAATTGTTTGCAGATGATACTGTCATTTACCGTCTTATAAAGTCATCACATGATCAAAACGACTTGCAAAATGATTTAGATAAGATATCTGTACGGTACGACCCGTAGCAATTGACCCTGAACAAAGAAAGGTGCGAAGATATTCATATGAGTTCCAGAGGATATCAGCTAAATTTCGATTACGCTTTAAGTCACACAAATCTGAGGGCTGTAAATTCAACTAAATACTTAGGGATTACAATTACAAATAACCTAAATTGCAACGATCACATAGATAATATTGTGGGTAGAGCAAACTAAAGACTACGATTCATTGGCAGAACACTTAGAAGGTGCTACAGGTCCACCAAGGAGACTGCTTACATTACACTTGTCCGCCCTATTCTGGAGTACTGCTGTGCGGTGTGGGATCGGCATCAGGTGGGACTGACGGATGACATCGAAAAAGTACAAACAAGGGCAGCTCGTTTTGTATTATCGCGAAATAGGGGAGATAGTGCCACAGACATGATACGTAAATTGGAGTGGCAATCATTAAAACAAAGGCGTTTTTAGTTGCGACGGGATCTTCTCATGAAACTTCAATCACCATTATTCTCCTCCGATTGCGAAAACATTCTGTTGGCACCCTCCTACATAGGGAGAAATGATCATACGATAAAATAAGGGAAATCACGGCTCGTACGGAAAAATTTAAGTGCTCGTTTTTCTCACGTGCAGTTCGAGAGGGGAACGGTAGAGAGAAAGCATGAAGGTGGTTCATTGAACGCTCTGCCAGGCAATTTATTTTGAACAGCAGAGTATTCACGTATATGTAGATGTAGACTTCGTCCTCTGTGATGTAAGCTAGCAGATTCATAGTTGCATCCACGGGAACCGAGGAGAGTCTGTGGATTTTCGTGATATTGTCAGTGTGGTTACGTTGTTCAGAATACAGCGTAACCAAAGTGCATGGAGGGCAGACCGTACATCGCGTTGGGTTTCTAACCGCCGCCCATCATCAATCGTAAGTGAATTAATCAAAGTCTTCCAGTGGTGGTGCCTTTCCGCTATCACATTATACATAGATGGACAGGTCTGCGTTAACCCATCGTGTCAACACGCTCTGACCGTAGTTCCTTCAAGGTGCTGGCCAGAGAGGGATGTGAACACTGCCTTGGCACAATTCACTATGGCCTGGCGCTCTGGGGAGTACGGCAAGACAATATATTCCTAGAGATTGGTGAAATAGAAATCCTAGGTTAGTCGCCGCCACGCCTCGATCTCGTTCTGTAACCAGTCAAGGCTTTGTGGAGGGCGGGCTTTGCGCCGAGCACCGATCATGAGAGGTCAGACTGATATGCAACGCACCGTCGAAGACAAGCTGTCCAAGCGATATTGATGAGTTGCTGACAGTCGGGTAAAGTAAGGTGTTCAGTTTCCATGGTCCACAGCTGATCCACACGGTTTTGTGGCACAGGTATATGTGTCATGATAGAGAAAGCAACAGGCCAAACTTCAGCAGAGTACACGACAATATCGCGGGAGATGTAAACGTGATCAAGACGGCTCGAAAAATGACTCGCGAAGTGCGTAAACCCAGGACGGTCATCATGAACATGCTCCCAAGAATCCACAAGATTGAAGTGCCGGAGAATTGTTGCTAGGGCCGTGTACAGAGAGTGGTTGGCCTTTGGGTGCCTGGGTGGACTTTAATTCGCGTCCCATGATCAAAACATCTTACCAAACCAGGAAAAGAGGCGTGACAGTCTCAGAGAAGAAAGGGGAACGTTCGCAGCGGTGACTCGAACCAGATGGCGCACAGACGTTTACGATCCTGACACCGCTAAATGTGAGAGCCATAACTCTGGTAACAGGGACATAGGCAGCTGTATCAGCGAGTATACTGTAACTTAAAGGATCGCCACCCCACTACCATTAGGGGAAGCAACCACTGTGGAACTATGACGACCGCAAAAGGTAGAAATGTGCACCTACTGAAGGAGAAGAACAACAGCGTCCGCAGTAAAGAGAATTTCATGGAGTAAAACTAATTAGGGGTGCACGTGGATGATATTGACATTGACCAAGGCTAAGTGATAAGTCTGGAAATCTGCGATCGCCAAGAGGACGAGTGGTTGAAACAGGGGTGACGCACAGGAACTCTCGGTTAGGCTCCCATGGAAGAACACATTATTATCATGGGGAGGGAGCCAATCCAATCAAGGGGTGTACATCGCTCTAACCACTTCTAGAACGTCCAACCTCAGCATCAGCTTTGTCCGCTCAAACATCTCACTGGGTCGTTTCGGTGGAAAACTGTCAAAGAAGGCACCACAGGTAGCGTCAGACAGAAAGGGAGGCAACTGCAACAGATGCAGACAGGGGAAGGTCGGTGTCCTTAAGCGGATGCTGACTGGAGACGGAAGCGGAGAAGGACTTGTAATGGAACTGAAATGATGGTGGACTGACAGTATTTTGGAGCCCGCGCGTCGGAAACGGGCGCGCTGGTGTGAGACTGCCAGGGAGTGCATCCTGATGCCATCTATTGGCGAAACTGGGAATTAGCCCTACCTGTCAGAAAATGCACTAAGCTCTCGGAGTCAAGTGTATTATTTTTCTTAGTAATTACAAGTTATTACTGTACGATTTAATGTTATAAAGCGCTAGTAGTAAATTATTATGACTGGTATGAACTCCAGGGAAATAAATATAAATATTCTTAAATACTAAATGATTTCGGTGAAAAGGTGGTAGGGGAACGCCCCCACTCTTGGTGATATGAGCGTAGCTAGAGGTAGCTGGAGACACAGGGACTGAACAGTGGAATGGCCTGGGGAGTGTTGACGTGATCGGACGTGCGTAACTGTGCTCACGCAAAAGTGATTGTGCAACAGCGAAGAGGCGAATATCGTTGCCGTTTGTGGAGTAGAACGCGACGAGTGGTTGTCGAAGCCGTCTCTATGCCACTGGGGCTGATTGTAAGAGTTCCTGCGCCCAGATTTTATGGCGGACGTGCAGTAGCTTATACGAGTGCTACAGCTCGTAGTTCCAGCCGCCATTGAGGGCATGAGGCGTGAAGAGCTGCGTTAGCCACATGCATCTCACCACCAGCACCGACACGTCTACCCAAGGCAAGACTGCTTGCAATTGTTAAGTCGAACGTTGTATACATTTAAAAGGAGAATACCAGTTTTCTTTTATGCAAGTGCAGAGGACAGAATATAGTAATGAGTAAAATTACGACTCATGTTGTTCATTGTAAAGTGTAGTAACCTCAAACATAGTATAGTGAAATCAGACTGAGGCCACCATCGCCTCTTTCATTTACAATTCTTTTGGTTGTAGAATACTTTAGCGTATAAGAATGTTGAAAAGAGCAATGGTCACACCAGAATGAGTCGCCTATTTATAGTTACTTAAATTTTTTTGAGTAACTTTTCAAGTAAAGTCACTTAACTAATTCTATATCAATTGTCCAAAGAGTAATATCCAAAATCATTAAATAAGTGGCAGGATAGGATTTTGTTAACCTAAGTTGCATAAATTGTCTTGGTAGTAATTACCTAGCCAACTCACAGATATTGAGAGAGTATTTGCTTTGTAGAATCACCTAGAATGATCAGAAATAGTAATATTCAGAATTAAGTTTAAATTCTACTATAGCCGTTTCACTTTGAAACGAGCCAAAAAATTGATTTATTCTTTTGCTCCTTCAGAGCTGGCGACCGTAGTTATAAGTATTTTCAGGAGGATTCGACGGTAAGTCTGCTGCTCTCGTCGTGCTGATAGGATTATCCACTGCTGCTAGCAAGGGGGGATTGGATACATAAGCTCACTATCAAGTTAAGTGGGTCAGGTAGGCAGTGTTACCGTGTGAACTGTAGGGCACTGTAGGCCGTGGATCGAACCCGTTCAATCATCACAGCTCTTTCGGAAATAGTCCGGTTAGGATTGTACTAATCATTAGGTAAATACTGGCGAGTAACGGTCAAAAATGTATACGCAAGTGAATTTAGCAAGGTCCATGTAGCACCTACTTAATGTGGTGCAATGGCGAGGGTAGGAGTGGAGTAAAAGTGAGCTGAGCTTGTGGCAGCTGCGCTGTATTCAAAGATTAACAACGTGAATTCACTACTACCTCTTACCATTAGGACTGAGCTATTTACAGTTAAAATACGTAGCAGTAAGCGCAAAGGCGTGACAGCTACAAGTCCATATTGGCTTTATACATACGGAATTAGGAAGGGGGTTATTCCGTCAGTGGAGGGGGTTAAAACAACCGAGTCAGTTGAGTACATACCCCATTTACTGATGGAAAGAGTCGGCGGTTCGGTCGCATGTGGCGACCGTGACAGGACTTACCAAGTTTGTAGAATAATGGCTGAAATAAAAGGGTTTTATATAAACTTGTAGTTTCAAGAAAATTTTAAATTTAAAATTCTGTTGTAGACAAATATACCACAATTGGTAAGTTCCATACGACAACCTGCAAAGCAGCAAAAGAAAGTCCAATAGTAGGAGTTAAACAAGTAATACTTGGTGTAATAAACATTTCTATTAGGCACGAAATACAGCAGCATAAGATGGAGTCGAATAGTAACAAACAAGACGAAAACATTACAAGGTCAGACCCAGAATTAGGGACCATAGATACTCTCGTAGGGTTGGAAAAACTTATAGATGAATCCACACCCACAAGACAGGAGGAACGGGAAGTGAAACCAAAGGTAGTGAAAAGTGAACCCAATGTACCTGTGGATGCAAGTCACAAGGGAGAGGATATGGAATTAACAAGTTTGTTAAATAGGATGGTGGCGCAAATTCGAGAAGGGGATGTTAGTTTGAAAGCAGAAATGGCTAGTCATATATCCCAATTGGATGAAAACCTATCTGGTAAAATAAAAGCCAATTTAGATATTTTGAATACGCAAAGCCAGCGTATCACAGAAGTAAACAAATCAGTAAAGAGTATTAGGGCTGAAATAACAAATGTTCAGAGAAATGTCACAGAAATAGAGAAAAGATTTGATACCGAAATTCAGAGAATAGAGAAATCAGTGGAACCTTTGGTTAGTGAAAAATTAGAACCGATAATTGAAAGTAAATTACAGATGATTGTACCAGTTGTAAAGAAAGAGATTGTTAAAGAGACGGCAGATGATATTGAAACACTGCGCAATACCATGTTGAGTTTTGATGCATGTGTGCAGGAGCAGGAAAATACACTGCGAAATGAGATAAAATTGTTAAGTCAGCAAGTTCAGAATCAGACGTTTCTTAACTGTAGTGGTATTCCATTGGTAATGCAAAAATCGGAAATACTGAGTAGGGAGGAAAAATACGATCCTCAAAAGAAACAAGGTGGATGGCATCCAATGGATTTTATAAAAAATTGTGAACGTGTCTTACCAACAGACATGTCGGATAAAGAAAAAATTAATTTAGTAATAGACACTTTAGCAGGTCATGCTAAACGTTGGGGATTGAATTTGGATATCGACAATTTGAAGTTTACAGACTTCAAAGAAACGTTCCTTGAGGAATTCTGGAGCACACAACAGAGAGATAGGTTGTGGAGAGAATTCGTTGTCGCCAGAATGCCAGAACATGGGCGTGGGCTCATGAAAGAATACTGTGAAGGATGGTTCAAGCGTTTGGAGTATCTTAAAGATCGTAGATCAGAATCGGAGATAGTGTGGGAGTTGTGGAAAAAGCTACCTGACGATTCAAAGCGTTATGTAGGAGGCACTCATCGAACATTCGATGAATTTTTAGAAAAAATCGAGAATGAAGATAGATGGCGTGAAACTAGAGAGTTTCGAGGTTTCAGAAATCAGAATGGAATAGTAAAAGGTGATAGGAATGAACCGCAAATTAACATGATGAGAGGAAGAGGTCGAGGAGGTAACTCTCAGCGAGGGAGAGGACACTATCAGGGAAACGGGATGCATTATCAAAATCAGGAAAACTAAATACCGCGCAGGTCAAGGGCCTAACGCGCGCGGAAAGAAAGAAATGGCCCAAATATTGGGAAGATCGGAGTAGTCAGTACCACAGTAGGATAGTGCGTCGTTCGCCTGAAGAGCAGTTACATAAACGAAACTTTGCGAAGTATAATGCAAGGATACAAACAGAGGAGAGAGAGCAAGGAGGAATTATTAAGGGAAATGAAGTAGGAAAAGAATATCGGTCGGATGTGAAGGCTCACGTGAAAGAAATAAGTACAATTCGAGGTCAGAGTGACGAATTGATGAAGGAAGAGTCAGAGAAGGCGTTGTTTGTCGGTAGGGATGGCAGAGAGGCAGGGGCAAGGTAGGAGTGATGTGACTTATGGTAAAATGTTCGTACGAATAGTCGACGAATCGCATCGAGAAGTAATTAAAGAGGGAGGGGTGGATAAGAAAAAGGGGCATAGTGCAGAGACGCATGCCGATTCAGAAATTACCTCGTATGCAGAATATGTACATCAGCTCAAAAGCCAGCCAGCACAATTAGAAAGATCTTCCACTCAAGTGATTAGTTTGGACCCGAATATGACGGTGTTAGAGAACCATACCGATTATGTGTACCTAGTGACAGCAAGAGTACATGACTGTGATGAAGATTCTTTTAAAGAAATTAGAGAAAGTGTATCTAACCAAGAGAAAGAGTGTTGTGATCCCTGTAGTACTGAAGCAAATGAGTTGAGTGAGACTGGAATTCCATTAGTAGGGGAAAATAATGAAAGTAAAAGTGGCGAATGCACTATCCAACAAAGGGAAAGTAGAGAAATGGATTATAATTTGCGAGAATTATTTGAATCCGAAGAAGGTCATATTTCTAAGGAGGAGGAATTATCGTCAGAATCATCAGAAAGCATCCAGGGAGAAAAAGAAGTAGAGGAAGTTTCCGATCCCGCAACCGAGAGTTCAGGCATGACAGATTCGAATGAGAACGAGATAGCATTAAAGAGCCTAGACGAAGGACTATTGGAAAAAGTGGTGAAAGAATTTAGGATGAAAAGGAGAAAGAAGCCTCCAGAAGGAATGGTCAGTATAAAAACCGGAAAAATAATATGGCAAGACTTGGGGGTGGAAAAGGATTTATTATGGGAGATAAAGAAAGTATGAAAGAGAACAATAGGATACAAACAATCCTGCCCATTAATGTATGTGGGTACGATTTATATGTATTGTTGGATACGGGTGCTCAAATAAGTGCTATTTCGCACGCATTTTTTGAGATGATCAAAGAGCAATGAGGAGTAGTCATGATGCCAGTAACAGGTGTTAAAGTGATAGGGGCGACAGGGAAATGTAGTAAACCTGTTAAACATCAAGTGATGATGGAATTTAAGATAAAAAACAAGCAATTTTCGAATGCATTTTTAGTAGTTCCAGAGCTCAGTGCCGAGATCATTTTAGGCATTGACTGGTTAATAAAACAAAAAGTAATTATAGATTGTGACAAAGGGATAATAGTTTGTAAAGTTGATAGGGCGGTATTAGAAATACCATTTGAATCATCTAGAGTAATGGAAGAGAACCAGCTGAGATGGGTAGAATTTAGAGATGATCATGATTCAGGAATAGGTCAAAAATTCGATTGGTTTCTGGTGAGGCAGATAGTTGAAGATGGAAATAAGGAGACACTCCTTCGAAATGTAGTGGATAAAACGGAAGGACTATCTGATGCCCAAAGGGAGGATCTATGGCAAATTGTGAAAGAAAATCAGGAGGTATTTTCGGACAGACCGGGACGAGTGATAAATTATGAGTACTGCATGGAGGTAGAGGAGCATGAACCTTTCTTTAAACCACCATATAATGTACCCTTGACTAAGAAAGAAACAGTTCAAAAAGAAATAGATAAAATGGTTTCATGTGGGGTCATTGAATGGAGTTCTAGCCCATATAATAACCCACTGGTGATAGTAGGTAAGAAGGATGGAAGTGTACGAATAGTGATAGATGCTCGTACTCTGAATAAAGTAGTGAAGAGGGAATTGGATCGTCCAGGGAACACAGATAATTTATTGCAGAAGTTTAATGGTGTAAAGTACATGACTAGTTTAGACCTAACTGAAGGATACTGGCAAGTCCCATTAAGTGAGGAGTCTAGGAAGTACACGGCATTTTTATTCAATGGCAAATGCTACCATTTCACAGTGGTACCATTTGGCCTAAATACTTCCGTTTCAGTGTTCGTTCGGGCTTTAGACAAAATTTTAGGGAGTGAACTTAGTTCGCTAATCACGGTTTATGTAGATGATTTGTTAATTGCTACAAGGACATGGGGAGAGCACATGGAGTTATGCAACAGGGTGTTCAAAGCTTTAATTAAAGGAGGAATGACCCTGAACCTGAAAAAATGCAAGTTTGTGAAGAAAGAAATAAAGTTTTTAGGTCACATAGTAACACCAGAGGGAATTGAAAAGGATCCCGATAAAGTCAAAGCAATAAGAAATTGTCCGGCTCCCAAGAATAAAAAACAACTAAAGTCGTTTATAGGACTTTGTTCCTTTTATTGTAAGTATGTGGATGATCAGGTGTTCAATAGCCCACATCTGAACGACCTACTTAAGAAGAACAGTGTGTATATGTGGACTGAGGAATGTGAAACAGCATTCAACCGGCTAAAAGACAATTTGGCTAAAAACATAAAGTTATGGCACCCTGACCTGTGTGAACCTTTCCACATGCCAACAGATAGTTCAGATTATGGATTGGGAGTATCCATATTTCAGGAGGTAATGATAGATGGGAAAAAACTCATAGACAAATAGCATTTGCGAGTAGAACCATGTCTAAGTCCGAAAGAAACTATACGGTTCAGAGAAGGAGGCTTTAGCTATAGTATGGGGTTTTAGGAAATTTCAACTTTTCTTATGGGGACATAAGACTGTGGTCCATACAGACCACAAAGCTTTAATATTTTTGACGGACTGCAGATTGTTACATAACAGGTTGACCAGATGGGCGCTGTTTTTACAACAATTTGATATAGAGATCAAGTATGTTAAAGGGAAGGAACATGCAGTACCGGATGCTTTGTCGAGATTACCGGAAGGATGTGAGACACTAGAAAGTGTAAAGAATAGGGAAGATGGGTTTTGAGGTGAATTACTTCAAAAAAGCAGAAGGAAGAGAAAAAATTAGGGAAATATGTCGGAATATGCGAAGATATCAAAGTGATGATGATGCACTCAAGTCAGTAAAGGTCAAGTTTGACAATCCGGACGCAACTAACATAAGGGCTTCATATAAAATACATAAAGGTGTACTGTATCTTCAAAGATTAAATAATCCAGGGAAGTGGAGAGTATGTTGGCCAGAACAACACACTGAAGTGCTGATAAATTATGTTCACTTGGCATATGGCCATTGTGGTGCACGGAAGTGTACCGATAAGTTAGATGAATGCATTACCTTTAACAACACGGCACGAAGGGTAGCACAGAGGATAGGATCTTGTGATCTATGCCAAAAGGCGAAAGTAACAAATGCAACTAATCAAGGGCCCATGCAATCAATAAAACCTGATGAAGTATTAGAAATAGTAGCAGTAGATATCTTTGGACTATTACTGAAAACCATGGGTGGTTTTGTGTACATATTTGTAGCAGTTGAACTTTTCTCAAAATATATAAAGCTTTATCCCTTGAGAAAAGCTACTGCCAGAGCTGTGTATGATAAAATGGTGTGTGATTATTTTGTGAAAGTAGGGAAGCCAAAGAGAATACTATCAGATAATGGTGTTCAGTTTTGCTCAAAAATGTGGAAGGATGGGATAACTGAGAAACAGGTGGAAGTGGTACATATCTCAGCTTATCACCCATCAAGCAGTCCGGCAGAAAGATATATGCGTGAGATAGGTCGGTTATTTAGGACGTACTGCCATAGTAACCACAGGAAGTGGGGCATGTATGTGAGTGAATTCGAAGAAATCATGAATTCATTAACAAACGAGAGCACTGGATTTAGTCCAGAAGAAATCCTGAAAAAGACGAGAAGTAAAAGTCAAGTAGAAGACCTACTAGAATTTCCAGATAGAGTTGAATTAGATTATGATAGTAAAAAGAACTTAGTAAAAGACAAGATGAGAAAACAAGCAGATGCGAGAATTCGTCGTCATGACGAAAAAGTAAGGAATCCTAAATTCAAAATAGGTGATCTCGTTCTTGTAAAAACACATGAAAAGTCAAGTGAAATTAATAACGAGATCAGCAAATTTAAATATATATATAATGGACCATTTAAAATAGTGTCCATACCCAGTGTGAATGCTTATTATTTAGAGTACCCATTAACAGGCAAACGCCTGGGAGTAAGAAACATAGTGGATCTCAAAAGGTATGAACCACGAATTCTACCAGATTGAAAATAAATATATAAATAACTATTAAAGTAAACCAATATTTAAATAGTTTTGTTTCTTTTATTCTGTGTGAAAGGTAAATGTTCACTAAAATATGTTGCAGTATTCTAATGAAACTTCTAGTTTAAGTAGAGACTAAACAGACTGGGAAAGACTGAGCTTCTAAGAATGCCTTAATAGATGTGTAAATAAGTGTTGTGGAAGAGGTAGAAAAGTGAGGAGATAAAGTGAAAAGGACGGGCAATAAAGTAATAGGCGCATAACGTGTGTTTTACTTGCCTGAGACAAAAGAAGTGTATTTACAATTTTTGTAAGAAAATTGGAAAAAATATATGTAAATCATTTATGTAATGTTTAGCAGGAAAGAGAGAAAGAATCGGTGTTTAATTTTAAATATTTAATATAAGTATCGAGGTGTATCAGTAAGAAAGGGAAAACCCTTGGTAAAAAGCTTAATGAAAATTTCAGATTCATTATAGGAGAGACTTCTTATTGAATTATCACTCTTAGATACTTCAATAAGAAGTGGGGCATGTGTAACGGAACTGAAATGATGGAATGATGGTGGGCTGACAGTAATTTGGAGCCCGCGCGTCGGAAACGGGCGCGCTGGTGTGAGACTGCCAGGGAGTGCACCCTGATGCCATCTATTGGCGAAACTGGGAATTAGCGCTACCTGTCAGACAATGCACTAAGCTCTCGGAGTTAAATGTATTCTTTTTCTTCGTAATTATAAAGTATTACTGTATGATTTAATGTTATAAAGCGCTAGTAGTAAATTATTATGACTGGTATGAACTCCAGGGTAATAAATATAAATATTCTTAAATACTAAATGATTTCGGTGATAAGCTGGTGGGGGAACGCCCCCACTCTTGGTGATACGAGCGTAGCTAGAGGTAGCTGGAGACACAGGGACTGAACAATGGAATGGCCTGGGGAGTGTTGACGTGATCGGACGTGCGTAACTGTGCTCACACAAAAGTGATTGTGCAACAGCGAAGAGGCGAATATCGTTGCCGTTTGTGGAGTAGAACGCGACGAGTGGTTGTCGAAGCCGTCTCTATGCCACTGGGGCTGATTGTAAGAGTTCCTGCGCCCAGATTTTATGGCGGATGTGCAGTAGCTTATACGAGTGCTACAGCTCGTAGTTCCAGCCGCCATTGAGGGCATGAGGCGTGAAGAGCTGCGTTAGCCACATGCATCTCACCACCAGCACCGACACGTCTACCCAAGGCAAGACTGCTTGCAATTGTTAAGTCGAACGTTGTATACATTTAAAAGGAGAATACCAGTTTTCTTTTATGCAAGTGCAGAGGACAGAATATATTAATGAGTAAAATTACGATGCATGTTGTTCATTGTAAAGTATAGTAACCTCAAACATAGTATAGTGAAATCAGACTGAGGCCACCATCGCCTCTTTCATTTACAATTCTTTTGGTTGTAGAATACTTTAGCGTATAAGAATGTTGAAAAGAGCAGTGGTCACACCAGAATGAGTCGCCTATTTATAGTTACTTAAATTTTTTTGAGTAACTTTTCAAGTAAAGTCACTTAACTAATTCTATATCAATTGTCCAAAGAGTAATATCCAAAATCATTAAATAAGTGGCAGGATAGGATTTTGTTAACCTAAGTTGCATAAATTGTCTTGGTAGTAATTACCTAGCCAACTCACAGATATTGAGAGAGTATTTGCTTTGTAGAATCACCTAGAATGATCAGAAATAGTAATATTCAGAATTAAGTTTAAATTCAACTCTAGCCGTTTCACTTTGAAACGATCCAAATAATTGATTTATTCTTTTGCTCCTTCAGAGCTGGCGACCGTAGTTATAAGTATTTTCAGGAGGATTCGACGGTAAGTCTGCTGCTCTCGTCGTGCTGATTGGATTATCCACTGCTGCTAGCAGGTTGATTGGATACATAAGCTCACTATCAAGTTAAGTGGGTCAGGTAGGCAGTGTTACCGTGTGAACTGTAGGGCACTGTAGGCCGTGGATCGAAACCGTTCAATCATCACAGCTCTTTCGGAAATAGTCCGGTTAGGAGTGTACTAATCATTAGGTAAATACTGGCGAGTAACGGTCAAAAATGTAACCGCAAGTGAATTTAGCAAGGTCCATGTAGCACCTACTTAATGTGGTGCAATGGCGAGGGTAGGAGTTGAGTAAAAGTGAGCTGAGCTTGTGGCAGCTGCGCTGTATTCAAAGATTAACAACGTGAATTCACTACTACCTCTTACCATTAGGACTGAGCTATTTACAGTTAAAATACGTAGCAGTAAGCGCAAAGGCGTGACAGCTACAAGTCCGTATTGGCTTTATACATACGGAATTAGGAAGCGGATCATTCCGTCATTGGAGGGGGTTAAAACAACCGAGTCGGTTGAGAACATACCCCATTTACTGATAGAAAGATTCGGCGGTTCGGTCGCAGACTCGTCATCAGGTGCCAGAACGTCATAGGACAGTGTATCATCAGTAGGAAGTTCCTCAGCCTGTACGCACCTCCTATGATGGCAGCTATCAGAAGGGGTAGGGCGTTGTGTCTTCTGTTTCCTAAGCGACCACTGCCCCCTAACATGTTGTTCCATGTCGGATAACATGCGGCTGTTGTTCACATGTAGCCCGACGGTAGAGGAGCGGAGGTCGGTTCAGCCCCACTATCAACAACATGGGCCTAGAACGGACGGTTTGCGTCTGCTAACTGCCATCGTCCGTTGGTATTGCCTCCGGCGGTAGTGTAGGTGAAACGGGCAAAACGTACATCGCATTGTCGAGAGGAGTCGACACCGGCGCCAACTGATACAGACAAGAGCGCAGCAGGCACGCCCGCCGCACACGCGGGAGAAGAAGGTGACGCAGTGGATGCTGCATGAAGACCGACTTGCGTCTGAATCAGTCTATATTGGAGACATTCCGACCGGACGTGGTTTTCCTGGCCATAACTTGAAGAGGTTGGCAACTATACATGACGACAGCTCTGCAACTGGCATCTACCAAGTAGGAAGGGTCGTGCTTCCTCAGTTCAATTTTTATTCGCCGGACGCCACTGAGAACACAGGATGTTTCCAACGGCTTACTCGTTTCACCAACGTGACTAACGACGTTTCCATGAGGCTTAAAAGCTGCCACGACAACGTCCGACGGCATCTCGAACGGGAGTTCGAAAACGTCCAACATTCGGAAGCCAAAACCTGCCTAATCAGCCACAACTGTAAACTTGAGATCATTAGCACGGCCCCGCACAACTTCGGCGTACAGCTTTTCATTCGTCAGCGTTATTTACTCAGTAGTACTAAAGATCGAAAACGACTTACGAGAAAATATTCTGGCTGGAGACGCATTTTGTCCTACATAAACCGTTCAACTTCATACGCATTAGGTCATTTAGAATCCAAAGGGAACGTTAATGTTTTCGTAGCTTGGCGATGGAAACACCATGATGGTCGGGAATACGGACACGAAGACAAGCCGCTACACGTAAGTGAACAAACGTGCACTAGCTCGCAAGTAGCCCAACAAACGAGACGCAAACAAGGTGCGCTCTCCTCATCAATGCCGATAGCACACTGGCACCTAGACCATGGATGCTCTGCCCTTACAATTCATATATTTCCTAAGGTTGTTTTCTCAAGATAATGGCCTCTTTGCAAGATTAGCAAACACACTATTGGACATAACTGATAGTGATGAAGTAGTTTCTCAGGAGGATGATCATGTTTCGGAATGAAGCTATTCATCTTCTTTAAAAGACGCAGATGATACACAGGAACAGCAAATGTTAAGCAGTGTAATTATGATGTCAAAGCAAAAGTGAATTGAGTGGAAGACAGAACCCCTACCTCAACTGGAACGACATGCAGCATGTAATATAGTTCACTTAACAACAGGACAACAACATATGCCACTTCTCGCATTATAAATGAAAACCCAGCTTTCATATTGTTCCATCGATTGAAAACATACTCACTCTTTCTAATAGTCAATGATATCTTTCAATGGAGATAAGTAAAAAAAAAGATATTCTGGACCTAGATGCTCACAAAGGTCTGTTGCTATTCGGAGAATTTTATAAGCCACATAATGAACCAACTGAAAGTTTGTGGGATGAGTACAAAGCTCACCCAGTTTTCAGAGCTATAATGTCAATAGAAACTTTCAAAAAGTTATCACGGATTGTTTGATTTGATGACTCGGGTACAAGACTTCAAAGACGTAAACAAAATCAGTTTGCACTTCTAAGGGATTTGTGGGAGGTTTTAATCTAAATTACGAGATCCCAGTATGTTTATTACAGTACACGAACAAAGTGTTGCATTCAGGGGAAACTGCCCTTTCCACCAGTGTATGCCTAGTTAACAGGCAAAGTATGGCACAAAGATTTGGGTACTTTGTGACACTGAAACAAGTTATTTATGAAATATTCATCCATGTGCTGGTAAACGACCAGGTAGTTCTCCAGAAAAGAACCAAGGTGAAATGTTTAACTGACTTGTCTTACGGCTTGGAAGGGCGTAGCAATACACTTTCACTTCCTACGAGCTATAACAAATGCTGAGGAAGAGAAATATAACAATGATAGAGCTGTGTGGAAAACAAGCCTATTGCAGACAAGCTGGATTCCCAATTTCACATGAATATTATTTACTTTCGAATGTATCATACATACCCTGGTTCGAAACCCGTCATCGCTTAAATTTTCGTTGTTAATCATCAGTGGCAGCAGAAGACTTCCGGCATACGTAGTCACCCTCATTCTTCCAAGGGAATTTTCAAAGAAGGCGGAGGAGCAGACAGACGTTCAGGGTACTCTCTTGCCACTGGCATGGGAAACTGCCCCTAAAGGGGGAAGAATCAGCAATGAGCGATGGCATGAGGATGCCGAAGGTAATGGAAACCAATGCATTAAAGGCACATAACGTATATTCCCAGGACATGTGGCTGTAACTGAAAAACTGTCATGATGATCTCTCCATTGGTAAAAGATTCCGGAATAGTTGCCCATTGGGATCTCTGGGAGGGGACAGCCAACCGGTGGTGACCATAAGAAGAAGAATGAATAACCAGCGAAAGGATGACCTGCTACGAATCGGGCCGAGGAATGTCTGAAGCTAAAATGCTGTAAGGAAGCTAGAAGAACTGAAAATGAAAATGAAAATGCACAGTCTAGATATAGTAGGGGTCAGTGAAGTGAAATGGAAAGAAGACGAGGCTTTCCGGACACATGAGTATTTGGTAATATCGACATCGACAAAAAAGGGTATAACGGGAGTAGAATTCGTTATGAATAGGAAGGTACGGCAGATGTTTGTTACCGTGAACAGTTCAGTGATGGGTTCTTCGACTCAGAATCGACAACCAACCAACACTGACAATGATAGTTCAGTTATCCTTGCCGACGTCGCAATCTGAAGACGAAGAGACAGAGAAAGTATATGAGGATATTGAAAGGGTAATACAGTGTGTAAAGGGATGTGGAAGTCTAATAGACACGGCGGACTGGGATATAGTTGTAGGGGATGGAGTAGAAAGAAAGGTAACAGAAGAGTATGGAATTGGGACAAGAAATGAAAGAGGAGAATGACTAATTGTAGTCTGTAGTAAATTTCAGCAAGCAATAGCGAATACGTTGTTCAAGAACCACAAGAGGACGAGGTGTACTTGGAATGCCGGTGATAGAGAAAGATTTCAGTTAGATTACATCATGGTCGACAGAGATTCTGAGATCATTTACTGGATTGCAAGGCGTACCCAGGACCAGATATGGACTCAGATTACAATGTAGTAGTGATCAAGATTAAGCTGAAGTTTAAGACATTGGTCAGGAAGAACCAATACGCATATGAGTTGGATACGAAAGTTCTAGGTGTGACAAGATAAGTTTGAAGTTCTCTAAGGCTGTAGATACAGCGGTAAGGAATAGTTCAGTCGGCATTACAGTTGAAGAGCAATGGGCATCTCTAAAAGGGGCAATCACAGAATTTGGAAAGGAAAACATCGGTCCAAAGAAGATAAATGCGATGAATCAGAAGGAGTCGATATATAAGAGATAGAGGATGTAGTATTAGAATCAGAATTTAAAAGAGATTTGAAGGACTAAATATCAGTTAAGGGAAAATGAATAGATAACATTCCGTCAGAATTTCTAAAATCGTTGGGGGAAGTGGCAACAGAACGACTATTTACGTTGGTGTGTAGAATGTATGTCTGGCAATGTATGGTCTGACTCTCTAAAATATATCATGCACACAATACCGAAAACAGCAAGAGTCGACAAGTGCGACAGTTATCGCACAATCATCTTAACAGGTGATGCATCCAAAATGCTTACAAGAATAATGTACAGAAGGATGGAAACGAAAACTGAGAATTTTTTCGATGAGGATCAGTTTGGCTTTAGGAAAGGTAAAGGCACCAGAGATGAAGTTCTGACGTTGCGATTGATTATGGAAGCAAGACTAATGAAATATCAAGACACGTTTATAGGATTTGTCGACCTGGAAAAAGTGTTCGACAATATAAAATGGTGCAAGATGTTCTAAATTCTGACAGAAATGCGAGTGAGCTATAGAAGAAACAATAATATACAATATGTGCAAAAGCATAGAGGGGATAATAAGAGTGGACGACCAAGAACGAAACGCTCGGATTAAAAAGAGTGTAAGACAGGGACGTCTTTCGCACCCACTATTTAATCTGTACGATGAGGAAGCAGTGGTGGAATTAAAAGGAAGGTTTCGGTCTAAGGCGCTGCAGTCATGGGCTGTGCTGCTGGTCCCAGCGGAGGTTCGAGTCCTCCATCGGGCATGGGTGTGTGTGTGTTTGTCCTTAGGATAATTTAGCTTATGTAGTGTGCAAGCTTAGGGACTGATGACCTTAGCAGTTGAGTCCCACAGGATTTCACACACCTTTAAACATTTTTTTTTTTTTTAAATAAAGGTTCAGAAGTGGAATTGAAATTAGAGGTGATAGGATGTCAGTGATACGGTTCGCTGATGACATTGCTATCCTGAGCGAAATTGAAGAAGAATTGCATGACCTGCGGAATGGAATGAACAGTCTAATGAGTATAGAAAATGGATTGAGAGTAAATCGAGAAAGACGAAAGTAACGAGAAGTAGCAGCAATGAGAACAGTGAGAAACTTACCATTATGATTGATGGTCATGAAGTAGGTGAGGTTAAGGAACTACCTAGGCAGTGAAATAACCAATGACGGACGGAGCAAGGAGGACATCAAAGCAGACTAGGGTAAGTCTACTAGTGTCAAACACACGCCTTAATTTGGGGAAGAAATTTCTGAAAACGTACGTTTAGAACCCTACATTGTATGGTAGTGTAACATGCAGTATTGGAAAACCGGAACAAAAGAGAAACGAAGCATTTGAGATGTATTGCTATAGATGAAAGTTGAAAATGAGGTGGACTCATAAGGTAAGGAATGAGGAGGTTCTGCGCAGAATTGAAGCGGATAGGAATAAATGGAGAACACTAACACAGAGAAGGGACAGGATGACAGGACGTCTGTTAGACACCAGGGAATGTCTTCCATGATACTAGAGGGAGCTGTAGAGGACAAAAGCTTTAGAGGATGACAGAGACTGGAATACATACAGCAAATAATTGAGGACATGGGTTGCTAGTGCCACTCTAATAAGATCAAGAGGTTGGATCAGGAGAGGAATTCGTGACGGGCAGCATCCAACCAGCCATAATACTGATGAGTAAAAAAATTTAAAAAAAAGAGATGAAGAGACGATGACATCTCCCAAAACGAATTTCTGCAAGAGGATCTGCAGAGAGAAATACTTTGTTTGAATATGCATCCTCCACATCCGAAGAAAATGACGTTAGGAGTAAGAAGAAAGGCATACGTCATGTGTGTGGAAAAAACTGATAAGAGTTCAGTGTAATGCGTTAAGTGTGAGAGGTTGACTTGTAAAAAGTAGCCTACTTACACTTGTAAAAACAGTTAGTTGAAATTAGGAATAGTGTAGTAAAATCGAGATTCACGTAATTATAACATTCTATTATCGTATTCTCGTGCTATTGTGTTATGGAAGTTGAATGTTTAATACGTTAAACTGTACTAAATTGCACTAAGCAAATCTGTAAAATACGTACCTACAGGAAACAAAATGCCCAGGTGTTTTTCAAGTGAACGTGCAAAATAGACTCCTTAATAGGGTTAAAATCACTGCCAAACCGAAGATTTGAACTTGGATCTCCTTCTTACAAGTCAGATTCGCTACCCAGTACAGTACATAGCATTTTGGGTAATACAGCTTCCTAGTTACCCGTAGTCCTTCGCCCTTCCAAACACAAACTTCAGTTCACGCCTTAGCCTATTTTCATTTCCTTGATATTGAAATAGGATCCCTGCTTTGTACGTAATATGGAAGTCCTGCCTATACCCGAGGTGTAGGCGACCTATTGATTTGATGCACTTACATTCTCCTGGAGACGCAGTGAGTCTTTACCTTCGATTAAGGATAGAAGCTGAAGTAATGAATTAAAATTTGTGCCATGGCCTGTCTACCCTTATCTAAGATAAGGCGCAGACTCAGTATCTCTCCGGAAAAAGCCCGGCCAGGGTGGCCGAGCTGTTCTAGGTGCTTCAGTCTGGAACTGCGCGACCGCTACGGCCGCAGGTTCGAATCCTGCCTCGGGCATGGATGTGTGTGATGTCTTTAGGTTAGTTAGGTATAAGTAGTTCTAAGTTCTAGGGAATTGATGACCTCAGAAGTTAAGTCCCATAGTGCTCAGAGCCATTTGAACCATTTTTTTCTCCGGGAAAATATAATTCCGTCAGATCAAAAATGGCTCTGACCTCTATGGGACTTAACTGCTGAGGTCATCAGTCACCTAGAACGTAGAACTACTTAAACCTAACTAACCTAAGGACATCACACACATCCATGCCCGAGGCAGGATTCGAACCTGCGACCGTGGCAGTCGCGCGGTTCCAGACTGAAGCGCCTAGAACAATTCGGACACATCGGCCGGCCCATCCGATCAATAGATCACCTGCACCTGAGGTACAGGCAGGATTTACCCATTGTGTAAAGAGGTGTGCTGCTGTTTCAAAAACGAAGAACGTCTATATAGATGCTTTAGGGAAGGGATAATGAAGATGAAGTTTATGTTAGGAGAAAGGGGGAGGAGGCACTGGACTAGAGTAATCCGTTCATTTGTGTTAGCCAGATTGCTGGGTGGTGTCGCAATACCTCATATATCTAGTAAACAGGAGACTGCCTTCGTACAGATTTTAATTCATTACGTCAGCTTCTGTACTTATCTAAAATAGAGACCCATTATGTCTCCAGCAAAATGTTCTGCTTCAGTCTTGAATTTCCTCACTGAAATTTATTCCGAGTGCCGGGTTAGTTGGTTGATTCGGCGGATGGGACCAAACAGCAAGGTCATCGGTGACATTGGATAATCGCCTATGGGACGACAGGGCGCGTAAAGAACAATTTGTATTTGAATCTAGTGAGCTGCAAATGGTAGAACGTCAGACCCTTCCAGTGGACACCGCTCATCCCTTTGGCTTCGGACACTACGACTTGAGTGCCCTCGGCGTCCGGTTGGACGGAGAGCGTGGAACTGGAGCAGCGCTTTCAGGAATTAGCCGGTCACAATGGAGCCGGTGGGTGTCGCCGACAGCGCACAGTGCTGGAGACCGCGCCAGATAAGGCGCGCCCAGGAGGAGCCTGGCAGCGGCCTGCCCGCCTGCGTGCCTGCCCGCCGTGCGGATGACGGCCATTGTGGCGGCGTGACGACCCGATATCCCGGCCGAGGCTGCGGAAACACAATGCCGCATCAAACGTCAGCCGCGCACAAAGCGCGGCACACGCGCGGCGGGTCAGCGCTATCGGCCGCCGGAGCGCCCTCCATACGTCGCGACGCCGGAAAACCGGAAGCAGCCGCACGGGACGCCACCTCACTCGCCCTTACTGATGAACACAGCCGGCACTGTAAGCGCCCTATTCTAGCGCACGGTCCACCTCATGGCCGAGTTTTGCGCAGCTTTTGAGGCTGCATCCCACGTCTACGTCTCTACCCCCACAAGCCACATCACGGTGTGAGGTGGAGGGTACATTGTCTCACTTGCCCTGTTCCTAGCCCATTCGCGAATGCTTTGCTGGAAATAAGCTTATTGGTAAGTCTCCCTCTCGAATTACTCTAATTTTAACTTCACTGTCTTTTCGCGAGATATGAACAGCAGGATGGAACGTATTAAGTGACTCTTCTAAGAACTCGGAATACTGCCAGTAAATCGTACCGAGATTCAGCGTCTGCCATTCAAGTTGATTAAGCAAGTCCTTGACGTTTTTAGCGCTTACCAAATGAACCTATAATGAAAAGTGTTATTTGTCTTTAACGATCCCAGAAATGCAAGAAATATTTACGAGGGTGGTCTGAACAGTTCTCGGCGTGAACGTGAGAAAGGCAATTTACGCTTTCAGACAATCATTCTTCAACATACTCTCTTATATCGTCAACACATTACATCCAGCAATGTTCCATTGCTGTTATCCCCTTTCTGTAGTTTTCCTCCGGAAGTGATGCAAAGTACAGATCTACAGCTGCAATGCCTTCTTGATTAGACGAAAAGATCTGACCACAGAGGACTTTGTTCTCTTACGAGATGGAAATCCGAGGCAGCAAAATCTGCGGAACAGGATGGATGCTTGAACACTTCATAGAGCAAATCTCTCAGTTTCCCCGTTGCCAAGACACTTTTGCGGGCAGATGCATTGTCCTGATGCAAGACGACATTTTTCTTCCCAAATCTGGATCTCTGTTATTAAACACCTGCGTCAAGATCCAAGTTGAGAATGGTATTTCCCAGTTAATATATTACCTCTAGGTAATCGAGCAAGAAAATTTCTTTCACATCCCAAATCACCATACCCAAATTTCTTTTATATCCGAAACCACCACACCATGAACTTTCCCGCCAGTGGCACCGTCCTTGCCCTGTTTGGAGCTGAAGAACTGTCTTCTATCCACTGCATACACTGCTATTTGGATTCAGGTGTTTAGTGGTGAATCCATGTTTCATCCACTGTCACATAGTGATGAAAAGCTCACTTCTGTCTATCTTAAAACGCACCGAGCCCTTTTCAGAAGGTATCGTGGGATCCCCAGTCAACATGCGTGGCACTCATCATGCGTAAAGGTTTCTCATGGTCAGCATCTGGTTACAGACGTGACTAACACATTTCTTTGATATCCCTAGAGTCTTATCAGTTTTACCCATCTCTATACTCCGATCTTCCAAAATCGTATCACGCATTTTGTCGATGATTTCCGGTGTCCTTGCACGTTTTGTACGTCCTTCGCTTGTATCAACTTGGAAGCTTTAAAGGCTACGTGTGAACCCGACTGTCACATTTTTTCACGGAGAACATGGAAGGTCAGGAGCCACCATACACGTTTACAAGCTAGAAATGAATTTCGGAAGGTGTTAAACCTTGTCTTACGAGGAATGTAAAGAATGCCTGATATTCGATTTCTTCCATTTTCAAAACCACGTGCATTTCAAATGCTTCAAACGACTGCCTGCCGTCAACATCTACCTGGAATGACTTGCACTTTTACAACTGTATGCCATCGTAAGAGGAAAACATCACACTAGTAGTGCTGCGAACTCTGGACGGGGCCGAGAACTTTTCAGACAGCCCTCATAAATACGGGTATACAAACCACTTCAATCAGGCGTATGCCTTGACTGACAATTATTTTACGTGCTCATTCAATTTTAAATCACTCCGTCCGCATATACTCTTAAATATTTTATGAATGCGAAAACTTAAAGTGATGGTTCTGCAATCGTGGAATCATCCAATAAAGGGCTTTTATGCAAATTTATGCGCAATACGTTACATTTGTTCCTTATTAAGGTCAACTTCTCATTGTTACATCAAGCTTATATCCTCTACTGGACTTCCTGGATTCCGATACAAATTTACAGCACTGAGATTTCTCTCTATACAACAGCATCATTCGCGAAAACCTCAGTGAACTTCCGACGTTGTCCACCGTGTTATTAATTGTGAAAAATAGTGGTCCGATAATATGATAACTTCAGTCTGCTACAAACTCTTCAGTCCTCCAGCTCGGAATCGTGCGGTAGCCTTCTCGCTTCCCACGCCCGGGTTCCCGGGTTCGATTCCCGGCGAGGTCAGGGATTTTCTCTGCCTCGTGATGACTGGTTGTTGTGTGATGTCCTTAGGTTAGTTACGTTTAGGTGGTTCTAAGTTCTAGGGGACTGAGACCTCAGATGTTAAGTCCCATAGTGCCCACAGCCATTTTGAACTCCTTCACATAACCTTGGCGGCTGAGTCAGCCAACACCAGGCCACACTAGATACACCTACTGTCTTCTGCTCGGCTCCGGGGTCTTGAGATGGAAGGGGGCCACACCACGTGTTCTCGTAACTTTCCAGTGGCCTGAGATGACACACCCCACAGGCCACTTGGCTCAGTGCCCGGAGGTCCACATCGTGACCAATTGTCCGCCTCCTCCGCCCACACTGGCGGCTCCCACCTTCAGGTTCCACGCCATAAGGGGACGGCAGCCAGCAGTTAAAGAAAAAAACAGGCAGATGATTATACGAAATGGTATAAATTTCGAAGTACCAATTTGTTTTTCAGGGTATGCCCATATACACTATAGACTTGCGGGCATGCTCAGATAACTTCTGCAAACCATCGAAATAACATGTCTTCAACTTCAAGTACAACTAAGCGTTCACAGCACCAATCACTGTATCATCATTGTCAAATCGTCGTCCTTTGAGGTCCTTTCTTAGGTTTGGGAAAAAAAAAGTCTGATGGAGCTAAATCTGGAGAATTTGCCAGAGGTCGTAACAATTCATACCCGCAGTCATTCCAAGTTTCCACTACTGCGAGGGCTTTGTAAGTTGGTGCGTAGTACTGATGCAAAAGAACTCCGTGTGCCAATTTCCACGCCTTTTTTTCTTAATCTCCTCTGTCTAATGGCGCAGGAGGGTGCAATGGTATGATGCATTGATATTTGTGCCCTTTTGTTAGTAATCCACCATAATTACCCCTTCTGCATCTCAGAATCTTATTGGCTGGTTTTTGCACCGCATTTTTCTTTTTTTTTGGGATTGTGGATGAAAGATGTTTCCATTGTTGTGACTGTTGTTGTATCTCAGAGTCAAAGTGGTGAACCCACGCTTCGTACATTGTCACATACCTTGCAAGAAATCTATCTTCATCTTCTTCAAATTGGCAGACAATTTTTTCACAACACTCCCATTTCTGTTCTGCCATCAAGTCTTTCTGAACCAACAGAGATGAATCTTTCCACATTCCCAGAATATCTAAAACGCTGTTATGAGCACGACGAACCTGCAAAATCGTGTCGTGAATTGCAGTCACTGCTTCATCAGTGCAAGGCCTTCCGCTCCTTGGAGTATTTTCCACACTCGGTCTTCCTCGTTTGAAGTCGGACACTCATCTTTTCAATTTTTCGTTGTTGCATAAGATAGAGCACTGTCCTTAAATGTATTCCGCGCGTCCTCCGCAATTTCCTTGGCGTCATTCCCTTCAAAGTAAGATACTAAATCACAGCAAGAGTCTAGATTCTCGCGATAATCGCCATTTTACTTACACTACAGTTAGAACGCATTCTAGCAGCTAAACTAACGAAACTGTAGCACCGAAATTTGACAAAGGGTCACCGTAAAAGTAGGTGGTGTCATTTGTGCTAGAAATTATGGTAACTATCTCCGGTTAGAAACTTTTCGTGATTCCCTCGTGATGTACAACGCCATGCGCAGTGGTGGGCATCTACCACGAACAATAGATTTGTTTACGAAGGTTAGCGTCTTCGTCCCACAGCAACACATATTGTGAGGGATGCAGTTGGCATTGGGAGTGCCAGGCTATCTGTTAGTCCCGGAATGAACAAAGGGTGTTTTTCTAAAGATAGCAGATACGTCCAGTTTTTTATCCTCATGCCAGTAAACAGAGGATGTTTCCAGAAGTGGCCTCTACCTGTCTCTTAGAATTGTTTCCTCTCCCACAGCGTCCACTTGCATCAAGCCTGCTTGAAGAAGAAAAAGGAGGCAGGATTAGCGTCGTCCTTCCACAGCTTTACCCTAACTAGTAACAACATTTATTTTGAGGGATTCAGCTGATGTCAGAACTATCACGCTATCTGACTCAGATTGAACAAAGAGTATTTTTCTAAAGTTAACAGCTGCGCCCAGTTTTCCAGCCACTTGCCAGCAAATAAAGGATGTTTGTTTCATAACTTTTGTTGTCTCCTTCACAGCCACGTTCTGCTCGTCAAACACCCGCACCAAGACTGCTTGAAGAAAAAGAAGGCAAGTTTTGACTTGCTGGTATGGCATTCTGAGTTCCTATAGGTCCTCTGCCAAATACAGTGTCCCGGCCGCGGTGGTCTAGCGGTTCTGGCGCTGCAGTCCGGACCCGCGGGACTGCTACGATCGCAGGTTCGAATCCTGCCTCGGACATGGGTGTGTGTGATGTCCTTAGGTTAGTTAGGTTTAAGTAGTTCTAAGTTCTAGGGGACTTATGACCTAAGATGTTGAGTCCCATAGTGCTCAGAGCCATTTTAACCATTTTGAACCAAATACAGTGTAGAGTCTGAAGGAGTATGAAGCCCAACCCCCCACTACAATCACCATCAGTTTTTGACAGTGCCTAGATGTGTATATGTGTTTCTCACAATACTAAACGGTCAGCCAGTAGTGATGCCAGCGGCATTGGTAGTGGGAAACGGCCAGACTTGAATCAATTGCCAGGTAACTGTTTATTAAAAAAAATTTGAGTTCAAATTGGGACAGTTTTACGATTTCGTATCAAGTATTCAGGTTTTTTCGACATTGTGATAATTGTCGTAACAAGTGATTATATATATATATATATATATATATATATATATATATATATATATATATATATATATTTCTGTTGTAGCATTCATTCCCAAAATGGTTGAATTGGAATGTCAGCTGAAAGCTGGTAGTCACCAGCAAGCCAAAGAGGTTGTGCTACCATTATGTAAGTATATCTCAAAATTCTGTGTGTAACAGTGTACGTGTTCAGAGAACGCCTCTTAAAGAATTTAAATCGCAAAAAGTGCTTATAACATTTTTACTTTTGTCCTAGCATTAGAGCAGCAGCAGCTGGGAGCTGAAAGTCGCCAGCAAGACGAAGACGTTGTGCTACCGTCATCTGAGGACATCTCCAAATTCTGTGTGACAGTTTACATGTTCAACTCTCGATGTCTTTAGACAAGAGTTTATAAAATTTTTGATCTTGCTGTTTCAGCATTAGAGCAGTAGTTGACGGACATGCAGCAGCTGCTGGAGGGTAAATGCAGCAAGAACGTAAGTGCTTTTGTCATATATTGCCGTTAGACATTTGGCATCATGTACAGTTATGTGAGGCAAATATTCTGCATTGCTGTAGACGTTGCCATGGATCAAGAGGAGGATGAGAATCTAGTACAGATATTCATCAAGAATGTTCACCAGAAGTCAGCACTCCTATCTGGTATGAAATTTTGATTTTTTTTTTCGTAGTTATGTATAATCAATACCTCACTGTAAGTAAAATCAGTACAATCTTTGGACCCTTGCATCATCGCATACCCTTTGGCGTCAGTGGGTGGTTCAGACAAAGCAGCGATCTCCTACCCTCAGGCTGGCGATGTTCAAGGTTCCAACGTGTAGCAGCATCAACGAGGGCCCCTCCACAGCTTGAGTGCTCCCCCAGGAGTTCAACGCCGTTTTCTCCTCCTATTCTGGCTCCAGTTGTTCTCCCTCGCCAGCAGCGAAAAGTAAGTGTGCGTCGGCGCATACCCCCGCCCCCGCCCCGCCCCCCCCCCCCCCGGTCATCACTGAATGCGCCCCTCCTCAGCGCCGCCACCAGGTGGACGCTGACGTCTCCTAGTTGTGTTAATGATAACGAACCTTAGGCTGTGGTAGTGCTCTATCCCATGCTGATAGTGACCGATATCAGATTAGCAGCGTCATGACCCCTATAGAATACTCTAAGGTTGCTAGGGCCTGCGATGGTCATACTCGTTTACTCGTTTACTATAACTGAGAATTCAGCTGGGAGCTACGAAGCCCCAGTCATGTTTCCAGAAGCATGCCTCTCAGCGCTGGAGGCAGAGCTTGTAACAACAACAACGCTGAAATATTATACAAATAATATTTTTTTCTGATTTTTCGATAAATTAGAGTAATCGATGTTCCGATTTCACTTCTTTTTTTTTTTGTTTCATGCCATTATGTTAAACAAACTGTAAACAATTTTCAATGTGAATATTAATATTTATGTCAAATTTCAAGCAATATTGTAATAGAATTGAAGTGTAACAAACGTTGAATCTATTGTAACATGTTTAAAATTGTAATTGTGCGTCTGATCCATACGCAGGCAATGTATGAGGATATGTAGAATGCAAAACCTCTGGTGAATACCCTGTCTGTAGGGGGTGGATGGCAGGTGAGCGCGGGAATATGCACACGGGCGCTGCACGGCATAACGGGCTCAGCAGTAGTAGTCGGAGTTGGGCACAGCAACACGTCCTGGATCGAAGAGGCTCTCCTGGAAGACGTAGTTTCATTGAGCCTCGGATATGCCGTTCCGACGCCTATACAGCATGGCAAAATTCCATAGGCACTAAATGGAAAAGTATTGCGACGCCATGAAGAAATAAAGTGCAGATACATCAAGAGCCATAGCTGTGATTGTATGTGTGTTCTGTGCCTCGCCATCTCGCCGCCCGCCAACCGCCCGCCAACCGCCACATCGATACGAACAGGTTGAAACTTTTAGTATTGTATTCATGTGGACCAGTGTTACTTTTATTCCGTACTGTTCAATAACAACTTAAATTTTACCAGAACTGTCCTATCATTTAATTATCCTCACAACTAACCTAGACAGGGTCCTTTCCAAATGTTGTGCAATCCGAGTGTCCCGAAATGAAGAATTAAAGTTTATGTTAATAATAATTACCGACAGACCTAGCTATGTTAGAATAATGTTTAAAGAACTTTTTTGTTAATGAACCAATAGACGAATAACAAGGTCTGACAAAGTTGGAAGATAATTTTGATATTTATTTAGTTATGAAGCTTAATTATTTCGAGACAGATATAATGGTATTTAAATGAGCAGTAAATAAGACAAAAAGAGTAGTAAATCAGATATTGGAAATCCTGAGCGCATAATGATTTCAGTAATTAATTGTTTTAATGCAGTGATCATAACAGTTTCAGGGTCACCCCCCCCCCCCCCCCGTCTTTTTGAATTCTGAAGTGTTGTAAACTGATTTGACCAGCAAAGTTAAAGTCAATATAAAAGCCAAAATTTATCAGTGTTTTATCTTTATTAAAATTGACATTTTGTCTGTGGCTCGAAATTACTATTTCTATGGTAACCTATGCCCGATTTTAATCAGATCAATAGACAATACGAAGTTTTGTAGTAAACATTATAGTGTGGTGTCATGTATTTATGGTTTATCCCTATCGGTACAGAAAGTGAAATTATCAGTTCAATCGATTTTCTGGTTTTAAAATTTACTATATTAGGCTGTGTTACTACGTGTTGTTTTGCATGAACGTACATCAACTTGTACAGGGAAGAAACTCAGTTAATGCCTAATTAGGCTGGCGACGGTATTATTAACAAATTGGTAGCATCTTCTGTGTTGTTACTTGTCTGTCCTGACGTGTAGTTGCATTTCGGACTTGCTTGACGTATCATTGTTATTACAGAGTGGGTGTAAGTCTGATTTGCCTCCATTCAGGCTCACGCGGTCAATTTCTATGCAAAAATCCTTTCACATAGGGTGAAGCTCGTCAACTTACCATAGTACAGGCTTTAATGAGTATCGTGTGCAATAGCGCAGCGTTACAAGCTCCTCAAAGCGCTAGATCATCGGAGGTATAATATCATTAAACATAATGCAGTACGCTGCTGCGAATTTACTCATACACCCCCCCCCCTTCCAAACAGCAGGGTGCTGCTGAGGAGAAATGCCTGAAATACATCTAGGCTCATACTGGCGTTATATCTCTGAGCACATCAATCGGCGACTGGTATCTTGACTCCATCTTAGGTGCTATACTGGCCTGGATTTCCGAGATGGAAGTAAGAGGGTCAGCTAAAGTACTCAGGCAAATACCACACCTCGGCACCCATATTCATGTCTCGCCTGTTAAACTGAGGGTCCAGTTATGTCAAACTCACTGAGGATATTAGGAACAGGCGAGCTTGCGTTAACGTTCAAAATGAAGAGCATAACACTTGTTTTGCGTTGTGAGTCCTGACTTGCGAAAGAGATTACACAAAAGATCTGCAGCTCTCATCTGGATACAGATTAGGGTGTCTCTATTATACCAGCTTTTTCTGTGCATGCTATGTGTGCGACATCTGTAAATAATAATTGTCTACACTCACCATCATTGAAACCTTGGAATTCCGGTAACGACGTTCACACTGCAAGTTGTCATTGTGAAATGGTGTAGGTATGCCACAGCGCTTGGTCATTTATACAGCACACTGCACACCAGTAAGTGAGCAATAGTTAAATCACACGGTCATGTAGAACTAGAGCACACGCTGCAATGTTTTGTACGAATTTTGATGAAGATTAAAAATCGATTCGTACATCTATTGCTTCTGATGTAATGATTTCATTCTGCTTAGAACAGTCTGTTACGATATATGGTGTCAGCTCCTTGAATTTCCGTAGACTTAGAAGGCATCCTCCTTCTTCAACACCTTCATATTAAGAAGGATGGAACCTTGCCTACGTAGCAAGATACATTCGTATCTCACTTTACCAGTAAATTGTCATACAGATGCAGTTCTGAATTAATTTAGATTCTGGAATTAGTTAAATTTCACTTGTCAAGTAGGGTGGAATCATTTGCTAAATCCCCCACTCTATTGGCCTGAAATGCAAGTATGATGAATCTCAGTGTTTCTAGACGCACAGTGGTTTCAATAGCCCATATTTGTTTGCTCACCGTCAGTAACAATGTATACTCAAAAACACCCAATGAGCGGAAAGTTAATTGCAGATATGTAACGGTATTCAGAACTTTCAAAAACTTCAAACGCTCGTCGTCTGCCACAGTGATGAGTGGTATTTTCGATATAATTTTATTGATGATGATCTGATTCTCCTCTTGAACTCCTTGAATGTGTGAGTTGCTATCTGTTGCAGTCTGTAGCAGGATAAGCTCCGGGTTAGCATTCATTATAATTCGATTCATATCCTCTATGTACCTAATAAGCATTTTCAGCGGTAAGCGTATAGTAAGTCGGCGGTACTCTTCAGCTGCTCTACCCACAGGCTCGTCTTTAAACCATCCTGTGTTTTCTAAACCAAGCAAATCCGAGGGTGAGATGAGAAAGACATTTTATGGGTTGATAAATGCCTACATTTCCTACATTACGTGTACGATCAGTCTGTAGCCCAATAAATTCGTATCGCATTTGTTGTATCCTGTCTAATTGTCAAAGATGGAGTGTCCAGGAAACCTGCTTCACAGATCGCTGCGCAACCACTGAAGCAAATCGTATTCATTATTTCTTATTACAGAAAACAGCTGACAATACTTAACTTTGAGAAATACAGATGTGTCACAAGCAAAGGGCGACATGCAATATACTGAAAGTATAACGATTCCAATACAAGTGAAGTAATACAGTGGAAACTACTGTCCAGGTCGCGGATCTTGACACTTCTGTAGAATTGACTGCAGCCAGGTGGCAGCACCTTTTATGTTCCCCTGGAGAGGGGTTAGTAGGCGTGCAGTTGGCTGACGTCTTCACATCCCTCTCTGCTCTAATGTTCTGGACGGGCCCTCCGGCGCTTGACTTTACGCCGGAACAGTATTTCCCAGAACAGGAAAGCCAAAGCATTATGTGTAACCTTTGATCGCACTGTATGACTACCATCCTTTTTCGTAAATGATCCATCCTAACGTAAGAAACGCCTGCATGGAGGGTCTTCGTGCTGGATGACAATCCTAATATCATCGTTCTTGTTAAATGTCGTTGAAGCATAAGGCTTATGTGAGAAGTATTCCTAGCGTATGATTCGCTCATCATATTCATGAAAGATATTCAGCGACGACGTCATTGCGAGGTTTCAAGCCTACTGATTTAAGAAACTCGTAGTTTGCACGTGTTTTGACCTTGCCATTCTGCTGCGAAGTGCTGTTGTAAGTAGGCTGTTTAGGTTTTTTTTATTGGTAACGCCACCTCTGTATGAAAATCACTGGCTGTGCTGCGTGCAGTCTGTGGCTGCTTTGCATTGTTGTAATACTCGCCATTGTGGTGTTAGGCAGCTGGCTGTGAACAGCGCGTAGCGTTGGGCAGTTGGAGGTGAGCCGCCAGCAGTGGTGGATGTGGGGAGAGAGATGGCGGAGATTTGTAATTTGTCATGAACTGCTATATTTATATATGATGATATCAAGGTAAATACATTGTTTGTTCTCTACTAAAATCTTTCATTTGCTAACTATCCCTATCAGTAGTTAGTGCCTTCCATAGTTTGAATCTTTTATTTAGCTGGCAGTAGTGGCGCTCGCTGTATTGCAGTAGCTTGAGCAGCGAAGATTTTTGTGAGGTAAGTGATTTGTGAACGGTATAGTTTAATGTTAGTCAGGGCCATTCTTTAGTAGGGAATTTTGAAAGTCAGATTGCGTTGCGCTAAAAACATTGTGTGTCAGTATAAGCACAGTCTTGTATAAATTGTTCAAAGGGGACGTTTCATATGTCGACCCTTAGCCTAGGATACCTCACTGGAATCTTCTGATTTTTTTCTTGTAGTTTGTGTAATCAGTGTAGCTATTGTTTATTGCTAGCGCGTAATTATAGAGAGAATTTCCCTTGTAGTTGTAGTTTTTCATTGTTGTACAGTAAAACAGTTGTGGCATGCATGTAGATTTGCACCAAGTATTTCGCAGCTGCGCTGGCAATTAAGTAGACATTATTTCCATTGCTATGTTATTTTATTTTGCTCTTCAAATTGCGCTTTTCTGTGTTATCGTGTGAAATACTGTGACAATAATGGCGTGTGAAAAACGTAATACTAGGGTCCAAAGTAACTGAGAAATGACAGTGAAGACGAAAGCAGTGTGTTAGCGCCGCAGAGTAATGAATTAACTAATGTTCAAAGTAGTAATTTGGTAATTGCGCATAGGGAAATGGAGCGGGCGGCAAACAATGGTGTAGACAGTGAAACAGGTAGTGAACAGGGAAGCGTTATCGATCGATTGGTCGGCAACAGCTCGCCTCAGGAATCGGGAATGACAGAACACAATATTGCAAATACTGCAGACTCAGGTTTTGAGTTCCCACCGTTTTCTCAAATGAGTCAAGACACATTTTCCACTTGTCAAAATGTGAATGTTGCCGGTGCAACTTCACTGCCGAAAAGCACTGAGGAACATGTTTCAGACACCAGTGCATTGTTATTACAATTAATGCAACAAATGGGACAAAAGCTTGAAAAGTTAGACACAATGGAACAACATTAGAGACAAACACAGCAACAGTTAGACACAATGGAACAAAATCAGAGACAAGCACAGCAAAAGCTTCAAAAGTTAGACACAATGGAACAAAATCAGAGACAAACACAGCAAAAGCTTCAAAAGTCAGACACAGTGGAACAAAATCTTAATAAGTTAGACTCATTGGAACAAACACTTGAACAAACACGTGAAGATTTAACTACTGAGTTACATAACATTGAATCGAAATGTCAAAAAGTCTGTAATGACGTAAAAACACAAATTTGTGAGCATTTTCGACCTATTTTTTCGCGGCATGAAAATGCATTACAGAATCACGAAGCAGCCATAAAAGAACTGCAAATTATTGTTCATGAAAATCATGAGACCTTGCAAGCTAAATTTGACTCAGTTGCATCTACCGATTCGGTTACGCAACTTGCAAAAACTCAGGAAAACTTTAAGGACACAGTAGATACTCTGAAACTTGGTTCAGAAAAACACACTGAAGAAATAAGGACACTATCGGAGAAAGTAGCCGAACTTTCGGATCAGGTCACTAACTTATCTACAAAGGTAGATGATGATCTGAATGACACAAGACCCGTAGCCTTCACTGACACAGAAGAGTATGAACAAATAAGAAAATTCAAACAAAATCAGAATCAAATTAATACACAACACCAAAGAAAAATCCGGGAAGTACAAGATCAGCTGACACAGGTAATACAAGAATTACGTATTTCAGAGGACACTGGTGCTCCAACACGGGAAGAGGGACTTAGAAACACGGAAAAGCCGCAAAATAATAACACAGGGCATTTCGGAAGTTATGAAAGAAATTGGCAATGTGCACCGAATTTTGAGATGGAACGGCCGACACAACCTAACAATGACCGATATGCGACTCGCCAACATGATGATTTTGACAATAAGCTGTTCATTACTACACGTAAATTCAAAACATTTAAGAATTCTGGCAAAGACATTCATCCACAAGCATGGCTCCATCAATTCTCTCATTGTTTTCCTCCCAACTGGTCGTTGGAACACAGATTAGAATTTATGTGTGGCTACTTAGAGAATGAACCAGCTGTAAGAATGCGATCGGTCATTCACGATTGCCACAGTGAAGGAGAATTTTACCATGCCTTCCTCTCAGCATATTGGTCTCAAGCCACACAAGACCGAGTAAAACATGGTATCATAATGATGAAACATTTCGAACAATCTGAATTCTCCAGTCTTGTGAAATATTTTGAAGACATGTTGCACAAGAATCAGTACCTGTCAAACCCATACAGCCCCTCAGAACTCATCCGCATTTGCTTAATCAAATTACCTGAACATTTACGGCATATTATTTTAGCAGGACGTTGCAAAGACGACATTGAAGCTTTTCAGGGACTGTTACAAGAACTGGAAATTGACACTGATAATCGCGGAACGCGAAAACAGGGATGCAACAATTACAGGTCACATCCGTCACAATTCCGTGACGACAGAAACAATAACCGGACACGACTGGTCTATTCTTACAACGCAAATCGTGACCAAAATAGACACCACCTGTACGACAACCGTTGGCAGAGTAGTAATAATTACAGGGAAAGATCACCTCTCCGCGGTAGTGACTATCACAGAGACAATCAGAGAAACAGACAATATGGGAACCAAAATAATTATTATCAAGGGAGACAGAATAACTTCAGACGCAACAGTTCAGCGCGCAGTTACGATTCAGGGAGAAATTCTCCACCACTTAACCGACAAGAAAGAAACTACAGGAACTACCGACATGACGACAGACGATGTGATCGTAACGACAGACCTGAATTGCATCAGAACTGGCGGGATTCAAACAGAGCAGGTCCCTCTCGAGGAGGTGAATTTGTAGAAGTTAGGTCTCCAAATCCCAATAACGACGCGCGCCAACAAAGAGACAATAGGCAATGACTCACACTGCTGGCAGCCACAAAACGTTCTTATGACACTAACGACGCAGCTGCCGTAGCTAGTAATTATGTAAAAATGGAAGACATTAGGGACATCTTACTCCAGGAACACGACGTAAAACATAACAACATTGCATATTCCGTGATTCACATTACTGTAAATGAAGTAAAATTTATGGCAGTACTTGACTCTGGCAGTCCCACTTCAGTAATCAGTGAAACAGCCTTTAGCAAATGCAACAAATCGAACGATTGCCCCACACTTCCGTTACGTAAGATTAAATTACAAGGTGCAATCTTTGGAAAAAGTGTAGATGTTCGCCAACAAACCAATTTAGAATTCTTTTGTCAAAGCCACAGCTTCTCTATGAACTTTCTCATTGTTCCATTATTGTCGACGGAAATTATATTGGGAGTAGACTTTTTGAATGAATACAAAGCAATCTTAAACTTTCACGATGCTGAAATAAGTTTAGAGAAAGAATGTAAGTCAATAGCTTTGAAATTTGAAGATTGGCTCTCAAACCATGACGAGGAAATTAATCGGCTTTACCTTCTGTTAGACAACAGTTCGGACTTTTCTACGAAACTAGACACTAACAATCACTCTGCAAGTACTGACACGGATGATATCGACGGCGCATTTGACACTAATAAGTTAATTCAGAATAAAATTCAAACAATTGAGAATTGTAATGACACTGATAGGCAGGACCTTTTTGAGATTTTACAAGCACATTCCACAGTTTTTACTCATAAAACAGGAACAATCAAGGGATTTCCATACCAATTTCGTGTTCGTGAGCAAACTAAATTTTGTGTTAGACCATACGTAATTCCGGCGCATTATAGGGACCGTGTTAGAACGGAAATACAATCTATGCTTAATGAGGGCATTATTGAGCCTGCAGTAAGCTCATACAACAATCCATTACATGTTGTTGAGAAGAAAAATGGATCGATCAGGCTTGTCTTAGATTCGAGACAAATCAATACGATCATTATTCCTGAAACAGACAGGCCGCAAACATTAGAAGAACTTCTTCAAAATTTTAATGGTGTAAAAGTGTTGTCTTCCATTGATCTCAGATCCAGCTTTTATCAGATCGAACTTCATCCAGAATGTAGAAAATACACAGCTTTCCTTTGTTTCGGCGTTTGTTATCAGTTTCGGAAATTTCCTTTTGGTTTGAACATTTCTTCGGCAGCATTCATTCGTGGGTTAAATTCCATATTACCTGAGTTCTTAAAACGTCACATCACCTTATATGTGGACGATATTCTGATAGCAGAAGCTTCATGGGAACAACATAATCGCATCCTCAACAGTTTGTTGCGTATTTTTGCACAATCTGGAATTACAGTTAACTTGGAAAAGTCTGAATTCGGTAGGACAAAGGTGAAGTTTTTGGGACATATTATTTCTTCTGAAGGGATTCGGCCGGATCCTGAAAAGTTAGAAGCAATCAGAGCCATTCCAGTGCCATCCACAAAAAGACAAGTCCGCAGTTTTCTAGGTCTCGTAAATTTTTACCGTCGTTTTCTGAATATACAAATTCTTGTTACAGCAAAACTTTGTTCTCTCACTGGAAAAAATACTATTTGGAACTGGGACGAACAAGCACAGTTGGAATTCAATTCTTTGAAAGAAGCGTTACTTCACGCGCCAATCTTAGCTCATCCAGATCTGTCACAAGATTTCTGCCTTAGCACGGATTCTTCTAAAGTCGGTCTTGGTGCCCATTTATTTCAAGAAGCCATAGAAAATGGCACTACCATTCAGAAAACCATTGCTTTTGCTAGCCGAGTGCTAACAAAATCTGAAAAAAATTATTCCGTTACTGAATTAGAAGCTTTAGCTATCGTTTGGGCATTTAACAAATTCCGTTTCTTTCTTTCTGGTAAGCACGTAAAAGTATACAGTGATCATCGTGCATTACAATTTCTTATGTCTTCAAAATTAAATCATGACAGGTTAAAACGTTGGGCATTGTTTCTGCAAGAATTCCGCTTCACAATAGTCTACATTCCCGGCAAGGAGAACATTGTTGCGGACGCACTGTCACGCGCACCGGCTGGGCTTGAGAAAAGTACCACAGAAGGCAACCTCGAGAAAAATTTCAGTATTCTTTACATTCAGAAAGTCGCCTTTGAAAACTTCATCACCACTTCTTTAAAGGACATTGCTCATGAACAAGATAAAGATCCGATTTGGAAAGACATCAAGAGCAAATGGCATGAAAAGACACACACACAGATTCGGCATTATTATCTGGTTAGAAACAACATACTGTTCAAACGCTGCACTGTTGATGACAAGCTATGGGTACTTTGCATTCCTGACGATTTTGTTAATAAGCTCATTTGGTACATTCATTTCAGCTACGCACATTTTGGTCCACGAAAATGTTATCATATTCTTCGAACGACTTGTTATTTTAACAATATGGAAAAAAGAATTCGAAGAGTCTTGTCTATTTGTAAACTTTGTCAAAAGGCGAAACCATCTACTGTCTCACATCGTGCTCCGTTCTTTCCTATCATTCCTTCTAAATTAAAAGAATTTGCTGCTGTTGATCTCTTGGGACCGCTTGTCAGAACATATAATGAATTTTCGTACGTTCTAGTCGCTGTTGAACTTACTTCAAAATTTGTTTCTTTCACACCGTTACGTAAAGCCACTGGACGGTCTGTATCCAACGCCTTTGTAAAACAATTTCTTACGTGAAGTTGGCCACGTTGCTAAAGTCATTTCAGATAACGGACCGCAATTTAAATCTGCTGTTTGGTCACGCATGCTTCGCAACCATAAAATCAAACCTGTTTTTATTTCATTGTACTCACTACATTGTAACCCCTCCGAACGGATTATGAAAGAAATCAATAAGCTTTGCAGGCTTTATTGTCACAGAAAGCATCAGCATTGGGACAGATATTTATACTTATTTCAAAACGTGCTGAATGAAATGCCTCATGATTCCACTGCTTTACCACCTACTCTTGTACTGAAGAATGAAGAACCACCGAACAGAATCAGAGAGCTTGTACCTTTCCCGAATACACGTAAACTTCGACACAAAGACATAATTCATTTGGCTCTTAAAAATATAATATCTGCAGCAGACAAAAGGAGAAAACTACACGGTAAAGCAAATGCAAAGAAATTGTATATTGGTCAGAAAGTTCTCATTAAAGCTCATTCATTGTCACATAAGAAGAAACACTTGAGTCACAAATTCTTTCTAGTTTACAATGGACCATACAGAATCCGACGTATACCACATGATAATTGCGTTGAAGTTGAAACTCTGTGTACTAGGAAGAGTAAAGGTTTACACCACATTTCACATGTAAAACCATTTATTGAAAGATAATCTGCTTTTTAACTTTGTCTTTGCCATAAAACTTTTCACTTCACATTTCTAGTATGCTTTGTCAGACTTAAGAAACTGTTAACATGCAACAATGTTTGAAGTTAAATATCCAGTCTAGAACCTAGGGAACATTTTTAAACAGAAATTACGAATGCATTGTTATAGTGAACAGACGACACAGTGTTGTATTTGTACATTCTTGCTTGCTAGTTGCACGATTATGTAACGACTATCAGGCTTACATACTTAGGACACATACTGGTACTGCTAATGAGATTTTAATGCAACATTTTGGTTTACTTGAAAATACATTCTGGGTTTAATGTACTTTCTGTGAGATACCAGACGACACAGTGGTTAGTTTAAGTGACAGCTACACGGTTTTATCACGACGCTTCTAATGAGTGACAATTTACAATGTTGCTTTTGTAGTGTTTCTGTTTTATTTCTGCACAGTTTTTCTGTTTTATTCTGCAAAGTAAAACATGTTTTAGTAGTAAGTTTTGTGGTATAGCTACAATGAGATTGCCTTTCCCGTAGCACAACAATACGTTACAGCACAGTACTTTTCTCATCATGGCAATAAGCGTAATAACTAAGATATCTATACATAAAGCATTTCACTTTTGTTTATCATGAGGTAAGTACATTGACTTCTGCAGAACTTAGCTTTCGGAGGACGATAAGTACGACACTTCCACAGAATTATCTTACAGCAAGACGCACATTTAGCGCTACAGGACACGCATTTGAGTGATTAATTTTGTATTTAAAACATTTATTATTAAAGATATTTGAAGTACAATGATACAAAGGTTTTCAGTGATACATTTCATTTCATTGCTGTAATCTGTAACACCTGAGGGTATAAATACATTAATCCTCAGGGGGGTATACGCCTACTTTGTGTACCATGTGTGTGGCAACCACAAGGAACCCTAGCTAATATGGTATTTGCTTATACAACTTTACACATCGGTACCATACTTCTCTAACACAGAATTACACAGCTATCTGATCATTTAACTGAGAGATAAACATTTTTGTATTACATCAGTGACAGATGTTTACGCAATTACACAGTTGGATAACTTCACACTTATGAAATTGTATTTTGTCTGTACTGTGTGAACTGTTCATATTTTTTCGGACCCATTGTGATACTATGAGAGCTTTGAATGATGTATTTGGTATGGGATCATGATTTTTAAAGTACGTTTGAGGCAGATGACACTTTTGACATGAGCAGAGAATTTTTTTAGGTTTTGACACTATTGCAGAGAGCTACGACGTTTTTGAGATTTGACTGAGGTGTTATGATGTTATTTTTTACGACGACAATGTATATTATGCTGCTGAGGTATGTTTATGATTAATAAGCTGGTGCTATATGAGGAATTTGGTTATGCTATGTATTTATTATGATGAAATATTGAAGTGTCGTCGCAAGATTGACGTGTCGACGAATATATATATGTGTAATAAGGTAAGGAGTAATGAATAAAGATTAGGGACTCTGACTTATGGAAAAGGATGTTGGAAACCAAGAATCATACTTTAGAATTATGAAATGTGTGTACATGTGTGAATGTATCACAATGCTGTCGGAAATTTTTTGGACACTGTTATATCAATAGCATTTTGTTTCTACACATTTGCAACGCAAATTCTTGACCTGTGAAACATTTTATATGAGACTGTCACTGTAGCGGAAACTGCTGTCGTAAATATTTCCGTAAGAAAGTTACGTGACCACCTGCACGTAATGCGTCGCGGGCACCCACCTGGGCGACAGCTGCCCGAAAAAAAAAGCCATTAGCCTTTCAGTGGCACAGGTAAAAAAAAAAAGGAGGGGGGCTTTATACTCGCTATTGACATTTCCTTGTCGAAAGCATACTGTGGAGCTCGTAATTTATGATATTTACTGAAATGCTTATGAATTGATGGGAAATATTCTTACATCTGCAAACCTGATAATGACAAGTGTCTTTCTACGAGAGTTGAGAGCTACTGACTTACGAAATGCCACATGACTATTGAATGACATTTGTATGCTTTGGTTTGCGTAATTGCTTATTTCATTTGACATCTGTTTTCCAGCTGTGTTGCAGCATTGGTTTCATAAAATAAAATTAAATGCATTTGGTAATGTGAACACTTTCTGTCAACAGATCTATTAAATAATAATTTTGTGATCCACATTCTTCAAAAAAGGTGCACTTGGAAAGGAAAGAACAATAAGAAGGGACTAGTAACAGTAACTGCATACATAATATTCTTTTCAAGTACATGGTAATATTTCTTTTACAATAAGTTGTTGTGGTGCACCACTTTAATTACCTAGACATTAAGATGTGATTATACATTTCCCTTATCTGCATTGTTATCTTTACTGTAATATTTTTTTTGCTTGAGCTATGTCATGTTTAGATATAAGCTGCTGTTTGCCAGGCATAGTGCTACTGAACTTTAATTTGTGTTACTCTGCTAAGCGAGATTTATTTTTTTGTTTGCTGCGCATTGCCTCATATTAGTTGTAATGTTGAATTGCTTGGTAATTTAGATTTACTGTAGCTTGCTTTGCGATTTTCCATTTTTTTTAATTGCTGTTTATATTAATTGTTTTATGTGCTGCTGCATTGCCTCGTCCCTTAGTTTAGCATCTGAGCTCAGTAGATTTAAGTTAGCTTAAGAGGGGTAGACTATATAAGAAACTGACTATGGAGAGTAGGTAAAGAATGCGTTGCGAAGTTATGTGAAACAGACTTGGGCCAAAATGAGTATTGTGCACTGAGAAATAATTATATTGAAAAAAATATGAATAGAATACAGAAAGCAGGTATAGATAGGACTTTTTGGAAATAATGTTGAAGGGAGATCACCAAGAAGTAAAGAAAGTTTTGTTTGCAAAATACTGCAGTACAACAAACCCTGTCCTTTCCTTTTGTATTATCCCACTATATGTTTGTGTACCCTTGTGTATTTGTTTTCTTCCTGTCTCTGTGTAGTTTCATAGAATTTTTTCTTCTTTTAATATTAAGCTACATTCACTATGATGAGGAATACTGTTATCCTTGAATATAATTGGCATTAATAATATGTTATTTACCTTATAAATATGCTTACACATTATTTATTCTGTTTTGTTTTAATGCTCATGTGTGAAGTTGATGTTTCGAAAGTGATTCTGATCTTTTATTTTTGTACTCATGTCATAATTCCTGTAACACTGATGTATATGTTCATTTCTATTCTTTTGTAAAGCCTGTACTACAAATGTTATCTGTATTATTATGTTCTTTAATGATGTATTTTGTACCTTTGTTATTGTATTTTTATGTTACCAAATTGTAATTGTTACCAGTTCTTCAAATTAAGTAACATTTCACTGCACACGTTTCTGTTGGTCATAGTACATGGACAATATGTGAGAAGTAGGGACTGATAGTGTTTGCATGTGTGTTAATGATTCAGCAAGGGACTGGATAACAGCATTGCTGGATCTAAGGACAATTCCAGAAACTTTGTGAGTGCACAAGTGGTGGTTTATGGACTTGCTATATTGTCCGCAAGACTCTTCGATGGTGATTGTGCAGCTGCACATTTGCAACAGATGGCTGCTGGCTGTCTCTACCAGGACTACAGTGGGTCTGCATCTTTGATGGCCCACCAATTGCTACAAGGACTGCTGTGGGTCTGCACCTCTGGTGGCCCACCAGTACCGTAATTTCTACCAGGACTACAGTGGGTCTGCTCTGTGATGACCTAACTACCAATATTCTTCAAAACGTCGACTGACTCTGCTGTGGGTTTACTCTGTTGTGGCCCATTACCTGTCTGCATGTCGAGTCAGCACTGTCTTTCCGTTGGAAGGACAACACTACTTCTTCAAGACTGCATGGAAATCCACTACGTCTGTGTGCATTGTCTTTTACTGGTCAGACTTTGAGAAAAACACTGCAATTTTACTGTGACGAATGATGAGGACTGTCTTTATGGACTGTGAGAAAATTTTAGCTTTTGACCAACATTGTATCAATAAGTGTGTGCCTTTGATTTCTATGTTATTGTAATTGTGAAAAAAATTTTAACAAATATGTATTGGCCAGTGCCCAAAAAAATTTGTAAATTTTTTTTTTGGGTAGCATGGGGGCTATGTAAGTAGGCTGTTTAGGTTTTTTTTATTGGTAACGCCACCTCTGTATGAAAATCACTGGCTGTGCTGCGTGCAGTCTGTGGCTGCTTTGCATTGTTGTAATACTCGCTATTGTAGTGTTAGGCAGCTGGCTGTGAACAGCGCGTAGCGTTGGGCAGTTGGAGGTGAGCCGCCAGCAGTGGTGGATGTGGGGAGAGAGATGGCGGAGATTTGTAATTTGTCATGAACTGCTATATTTATATATGATGATATCAAGGTAAATACATTGTTTGTTCTCTACTAATATCTTTCATTTGCTAACTATCCCTATCAGTATTTAGTGCCTTCCATAGTTTGAATCTTTTATTAAGCTGGCAGTAGTGGCGCTCGCTGTATTGCAGTAGCTTGAGCAGCGAAGATTTTTGTGAGGTAAGTGATTTGTGAAAGGTATAGTTTAATGTTAGTCAGGGCCATTCTTTAGTAGGGAATTTTGAAAGTCAGATTGCGTTGCGCTAAAAACATTGTGTGTCAGTATAAGCACAGTCTTGTATAAATTGTTCAAAGGGGACGTTTCACTGTGCTGTACGCTGTATGCCCTGATTTTATACTTTACCCCCATCCTGTCTTAGATATAGTCGTGCACCGATATCCTCACCACGAAAGTCAACAAATTGGTTATTCTCGTCCATAATACGCAGCTCCATGTAGTACAATGTGTGAACTGTCACTGGAAGGCGTACAGTGTTGGTCTTACACCCTTTTCCAAATTATGGGATGAATCCGTAAACTAAATGAACCAATCTATCATTGAGATATGAGTTCGCTGCAATGTTACACTCAACACGGATTGTACTGACAGGGATAATATCAACTGTCTGATCTGATATCTGAAATTTACTTGGAACCGTCTTCAAAACCCAGTAGTGGGCCTGTGGCTTCGTAATGTTTGTTATCGATTTATAGATTTCGCAAGCTTTCGCCACTGGTGTGCTGTTTTTGTTTGTCGGTAGAGGGAGGCTATGGTCGAGCACGAACGAAGGACCCACGATCGGAGAAGCCGCGACGTGTTTGATTTCAGTTCCGGCGAGATATTGCGGCAGCATTCTCACCTGAAGATGGCATCGAGGCAGACCGCCGAAATATTGTGTCCAGATGACGAAATGTTCCGGCCAGAGATCCGACATGAATACAACCAGTAGTGAGCCTACTGAACCTTTCTGCTTAAAGTCAATTGATGCATTCACCGTCAAATTTAAGTGTACCGATGTTGGCACGAAGCTCAATACTTTTTCGAGACTGTTTTAAAACGGCTATTAAATCGTCAATGTCATGTGCACCTCGTTCGGTTTCTGTAATTTCGTAGTTACCATTGATTTCCAGATTCAGCTTATTGTTAACCTCAGAGATACCTGGGATGGTGTTGTATGTCTCCAGTCCATTCAGCGGGATACTCCAATCTCCAATGCTTAAATCAATCGGTAGGAAGTAATTTGCACGTAATACAAACGATCGTTCTTTTAAAGTCAGATTGTACGACATTGCATCTAAATATCCTTCCTTATATATCGTTCATAAACGTGAGGAGGAACATTAAGCATAGATGACCACACAGGAATATATTAAAGTCTAGGTAGTGTCTAAGACTGTACATCACATGTCTTCTGCCTGTGAAGTATCGTTGAAATTCTTCTGGGGGTTGCAGGTTGCCGAACGGGTCTAAATAGCAGACGTTATTTGTGTAACTTTAACATATGCTACCCTGTGAGTTCCAGATCCTCCTGCTACATCAAGATTCTCAATTCCGCATTCTCCTTACTTCCACGTAGTCTTCGGTAATGTATTCCGCATAAACACACTTCGGAATGCTGAATTTCCTGTTCACAAATGTCTTAAGATCACTATTTGTAATCGCCATGTCTGACAGGACTGCTATAAGGCTTTTTCCTGTTTATGAAGAGACCTAGTCCTTTCTTGTACAGTTTAAAGAGTAGCCATTTTCCGTTTGCTGCTGCCTCCATCATGCGGTTATGTGTTCGTGGCTCCTGCAGTTGCTCCGGTGAGTTGTGAATATTCTCGACTGTCTTGGCAATAGCACAGCGCCCCTAGCCAGTGAACCTACACCCGACAGCCTGGCTATTACAAGAATACGAAGGGCACAACCATGGGCAGTTTAATCAATTTTTTTTCGTGCTTTTCTACTTCAAGGCACTTTTAGCTGAATAAAACGCTGTCAGGACACAGTTTTTCATTCATCTATTGGTTGTTATCTTCTTCTTTATTGCCTTGCGTGCAGCGCTCATAACTTGGCTGAACTTTTTCACACCCAAGCTTAACTTAACTTTACCACGCTACGTTTTCTCAACTTGCAAGATGCTGCTATGCTTTGACCTAAACCCATATCCCGTCTTGCACGTATGGCCTCTGCTTTATCAGCGAAATTCGACGGCAGTGTGACCATCTTTATTTGCTGTGTATTTGATTGCGTTTTCCATACAAGCTTTGTGGAGCGCATTTATCCATTTATCACTAAGTGTCAATCCGATTTGAAGTTTTGTTCCAGGTCCATTTATTTATAACCAGGAATGTATAATTCGTCTGTTCGTTTGTCGAGAATACCTCCTCCTCCTCTAATGCGTCTTATTTTCACGCGTGTTATGCTTCTGAGCTGGTTGTTGCCTGCGAACCCTGTTATGCAGCAAATCGTCAGCGCCAATCCAGCTGCTTTGGGATCCAAGAAAACCAAGCTATCGAGCTAACGCTCTGTTCCCTTTACGCCATAAGACCTTCTCTTCGAGATACACATTTGGTTCCGAGCTCGTCTGTAACTCTTATGTGTAAAAGTATCCTACAATTTCAATACTATTGCTGTCCTCTAAGAGGTAGATTCTAGGATTCGTTCTTTGGATTTTGGAAACTGTGAATGTCTCAGTTGACCAGATTGGCACTTATAACTCCTCAAATACTGTGTTGTTTTTTGAAACACGTATGAAACTACCTAAATGAAATTGCTGTCTGCATTTATCTAGCATTTTGATACAATTGTATACTGTATCTAGAAATCTATTATCACGAACATCGATTTGTCTCATTTTTATTGTGCGATGATCGGTTCGATTAGGCTGAGCAATTATTTGCGGAAGGATATCGGTCCATTTGTGTGATCCACAGTTCGGCTTTCAGACATTCCACGATACTCGCCTTCATGTGGTTGAACGTCGAATAGTGATGAATTCCATATATCTCCATCAAGGACATGACGTATCTATTGTGAAACTCACCGCCGTGATCAGTTTGAAGGTTGTCTGGGCTTCGATTCGTGCCCGTCTGCAGCAATCGTTCAGACACATGCGCGACATCCCTCTCTATTTCCGCTTTCACGGGCAATGCCCAGACAAACTTAGAATAAGGATCGATCACCATTAAATATATTTGACTCCGTTATTCACACGTGAATATTCTCTCATGTCAACAAGATCCGCCTGCCGCAGGTGATCCAAATCTGTAATCATATGTTTGAAGGTATGTTTCCCATGTTGGTTTGTGCAGTTCTCAAACTACAGTGTCCATACTTTATCGATGATACCTCTCTCTATAAGCTCAGAAATAACGGAAACAACTTCATCGATATGAGCTGTATTGCCAGTGGTAGCTGATGCCATGAGCAGTCGCAGCCGGTCTACTAGCTCATTGGTGTCGTTGCAATATATATACTGCAAGAGTCAACTGCTCACTCTTTTATGCTGAACGTCAATCCCATCCAATATACGTTTTGTAATGGCTTTGTGTTTTGTGTTACTTTGACTTATTGCATCCTTATTCAGATCAGTCAAAAGCAATATTGAGCGATACATTGCCAAATCTATGGGCGAATAGTATACAGTTTTGTGGGCCTTATGAAAATAAGATTCAGTAGACTGGGTGTTCTTTGAAACTGTCTGTCACAGATCTACATTGTTTTGTCATTTAAAGTGATAGGGTGCTTGCTCAACAGGTAAGGTTTTTCACCACTGACGCCGAATGTTTTGTCTATCCTAGCGTCGCTGTGACAATGAAATCAGCAATAGCGTCATCATCGTAGTTGTGGAATTACGCTGATCGTTCATCAGGAGATTCAGTAACTAGTTTAAAAGTTTCTCACAATGTCTGCTGCCGCTTCAAATGTCCTAACCTCAGCAATCGCAACTAACCGTGATCCGACTGTAGGTGCCTCAATGACGTTATGTTTAGCCGACATGTCGTTGTATACTAATCAGACTTCTGTGTAGTGCGAGGTTTTATGTGTCCGCTCTTCTTCTTCTTAAGCTGCTCCCCTTTCTCGGTAACAGCTATTTTCCCTTCATTTAAGTCACCCACATTCTTTTCAACTGCATTAACTCGTTCATACAATGTCACCCTTCTCAATAACAGTTTTTCCCTCATAGTTACGTCGTTTACTTTCTTCTCTTTTGCATTGACCAGATTATTCAATTTATTGTTCATTCTGAGAAGGATATGACAATACATCACTAGTTCCTTCCATACAACTAACTCCAACTTTATTTTTTACTTTCTAGAGTTTGAATTATCACGTCCACGTACAAGCTGTAATCATATATATATATATTTCCAGAAATCTGCGCATAGATTTACAAAATCAGTGAATGACGTATTGGTTCCTACATGAGCCTGAAAAATGTGTTTTAAATTCCTGTCTGAATGCTATAATTAGGTTTGCGTTGTCCCTCGCCAGCTGTTTTTGCATTCTGGAATATGTCTGACTCAGATATAATACATCAACAGTAATATGGCGACCAAAACAGAAATATTATCGGATTTGATTTTGGTTTTCCACAGCAATATCGTCAAATTTAAACACAGTGTTTATCTTTGCTTTTTCCAGAGGAGGGATTCACTAATGTTACGGATTATGTTCGTGCGTCTGTGCAGAACGATGTATTCCTTTCTAACCCATGTTGTTGTTCTATTATTTAAACTTACGTACATTTTCATTGTGATTATAGTACTTAGAAAATCTTAACTTCGTCGACGAATTTATAGACTAACCATTGCTAATTCCAAACCTCAATCTAAAAAATCCTAGCCGGAGTGGCCGAGGGGTTGTAATAGGTGGATGTAGATACTTTCATGAACTGTAATTTTTTGTCTATTAATGTTTGTGAAGTAAAGAAAGACATAATTTTTCAATATAGAACTTTTATAATCAGAAATCTGATTACATTTGCTGTTATCCCAAATCATTGTCCGCATCCAAACTCCATGCCCAAGTATGAGTTATAAGTTTTACCTATTCACATTTGTTATGAACCAAGTATGCTTAGTCTTTCTTAAAAAAGAGAGTGCATTGCACCAGGCGCACCTCAGTAGATAGTTGTAGCTCAGCAAATGCGACGCGCTTTCAAGACAAGACCAGTTCCGCAGTGTTTTCCATTGTCCAACAGGGAAGCCAAAATTAAATAATAAAAAAAGGGTTTACTGAGTTTCTCCAGTTTATCGGTTTGAAAGTTTGATGATTAAGTGTTGAAATCAGGCAGTATTCTCGCCATTGCGAAGACAGATTTATCTACACATTCTCGCAGTCGAATTCTTATGTCAAAAGCTAACAAAAGCTTACGAACGTAAGATCACACATTGACCCAATGCGTTACGTATTATACAGTACATCTAGGATAAGGTAATATTAAAATATCGATGTCATACAATCTGCAACGGCATATGAAGCCAGCAGAAAGGAATCCATAAATTTTAACAGTACAATCTTAGCTACACTTACTGGTCGTCGAAGGTAGACAATGTTACCACACTTAGATATGTCGACCATTTACAACCTTAGCTACACTTACTGGTCGTCGAAGGTAGACAATATTACCACACTTAGATATGTCGACCATTTATTATAGCCTAAAACACGGCTCATTAGTGCCTTAACAACACTGTAGCTTATTTAATGTTTGTATTCGAACATCATGAAATCATCGTCGAAAGCAAGTGCAGTAAGAGATTAGTCGCACGTTACAGCTCAATTGTTCTGACAATCACCGGAAACCGTTAGCTGTTAGTGAAGAGTTTCTTTAGAGGGCACGAGGATTTTCCTCAACTCATGCTGCAGAATAGCTCGTTCAGCTGCAGCATCTATGCAGAAGAGGTGCTCCAGGCTAAGAGCGGAAGATCGGCCCTTCCACCCGTCGCTGCCTCCGCTTCCGCCCCCGCTGCTTGTGTAATTTATTACCTGCCTGCAATTCTCCTCTTCTGGCTGTCGTTGCTTTAGTCCAGCGCTGAGCAGACAAATGGTATTTCGTCACAATGTTTTATCCGGGACAAATGGAATTGAGCTGTCCAAAATCAGAGAGCCACAGCGTATAAAAGATTAGAAAAGGACCAGCTGCGTGATATATTGCCGTTGGTTCCGAAAAATTACTAAAAAAAGGGACAACGGATTTGTACTCTTTTTTGTTGTAATTTCGAACTTGTGTTTTATTCATTGATAAAACAATCATATGCTCTGAATGAACATTTCGTAAGGTGCAAAACTAACACTTTTCTTTCGTTCGGAGGAAATATTTCTGTATTAAGCTCTGTTTTACATACAAGTAATGTTTTAGTGTTTGTTTGCTTCATTTGGTCGTATCAAGTATTTTAAGTGGATATTGTACTCCGAAATGGATGTAAAATTTGATTTTGTCCATTATAAAACGTTTTGTTGTGAAAACATTGAGTTTGTTTATAAATAACTTTCTGCTACCAATTGCAAGTTTCTTTTATTTTTGTTCTACGAGACGCGTTTCGGGAAATGATTCACATTTTCAAGTGTGTATTTCTTTGTGTTATGCCATTTTCTCGCTGTGTGAGTCTCAAGTCCGTAGTTCTTTTATATTTTTTGTTTGTTTTGTTTGTTGTTGACTTTACTGAAATATATGGTCCGTAAGAAAACTGTAACTTTCAATTCCGCCACTTCAATTCACTACATTTCAAAATCGTTAAGTAACTAAAAATTGCGCGTTTTTATATATTGTCGCAAAGTCACCAAAATAACACATGACCTCACACGTCGAAAACATTACGAAAAATTCGCATAATGCAAGGAAATACAGACTTGAAAATGGGAATCGTTTCCCGAAACACGTTGTGTAAAACATAAATAAAAGAAATTCGTGACCAGACGTTAACTCATTAGCATATATTTAACACATACATCTTTACTATATTTTTCACTTTTTATGGTTGTGGCGACAAACCTGTTGTCAATAATGAATTTAAAAACTGTTTCTTATGTATTTCTGTTCCTAATATGCATTTTTGTTTAGCGTATTGTTTACGTAAGTGTGATTGAATGTCTGTTTCGATAGTTCCCGGAAGATTTGGTTCCATATCGATATGGACACTAAGGGTGCGAAATATAATATTGAGACACGCAAATACGACGAATGAAACATCAAAAGGATGTTCTTGCCTCATTCTTTTTACGTGCGTTTTCATTTTGAGTGTGTACTGTTGACAGTATCATGAATGTGAATGAACCCTTCATTCTCCAGAGGAAAAATGCTGTGGGTTAAAACTGTGTATCGACCACGAAAATATTTTTAGTATATACATAAGTATTTGTTTAGTTAACCACTGACACACCCATCCGTTTTCTTTTTTTCTCTTGTGTCCTTATGTGTTCTTTTCTTTTTCTTTTGCTACGTTTCCCTTTCTCACATTTCGGTAATATCGTGTAATGCTACATTCTCATATATTCTAGATGATTATTAACAATTCTACAGTTAGAACTACATTGACACAATAATAGCAGTCCTATTGAAGTATTAATCTAACGAAGGGAAGGGGGAATACCAACATACTTTTGTTTCTTCCAGAATACTTAACGTTATGAATAAAAGTAGTGAAATTACTGCTTCTCATAATCTGATGAAGTGAAAAGACAGTCTTACAATAATATCAGCTTACGAACTAGTATGTACAGTCTCCAGTTCGAGTTGAGGAAATGAGGAAGAGTAAGGCAATATTGTGTGCTTCAGCAGAGGTTATCTGCCGCTTCGGGTCTAGTGAAGCAGGGGATACAACCCGTCGGCTGTAACCAATGACGCCAGAATTGGCCAGAGAGCTTTTATTACGCAGATGAAAGAGCTGACATGACTGTTCAGAAACAAAGGAATACGACAGACGAATAATATAGTTGACATATATCATGGCAAGTAGTATTTTCAGGTTAAGGATATCGCGTGTTTCTGTCGTATTATTTCTGTGGAAAATGAAGGGGAAAAATGGATAGAAATATTGGTCGCATAGAATTCGTACCTCACGTGACATATATATGGGTTGTATCTCGAACCTCATTCGAAATGTATTGGTTAACTGAAGTACGGGATACAAGTTTAGTGTACGTCGATTTCTTCGTTTTCGTTAGCATTAATTCTGTTGTTCAGTTGAACTATATAGGTCAACTGAAGCACGGGATACAAATTTTACATGTGTTGTTCCTTTCGCCTCTGCTACCACTAATAATCTGTTCTTGCGCAGATAGTAGTATTACCGATGGCACAACTAGCTACGTACATAATATTTGTACCCCATACTTCCGTTGACCTATATATATGTACACAGCTAACGAAAACGTGGAAATGGACGTACGTTACATTTGCAACCAGTACCTCAGTTGAACTACACGAAGAGGCAATGAGAAACACATACACAATTTGTATCCCGTACTTCACTATGAGGTACAGTTTTTTTTTTTCGCCTTTGATGCTAATAGTATCAAATGAAAGTTATAGTTTTGATCACAGCAGTGAGAATAGTATCCCATTCTTTAGTTGACCTGTATAGATATACACAACATATGTATCCTGCTCTTCCAGTTGACATACATAGGTAAACCTCATCAATGTTACGTACGTCGTTCTTTTCGAATAGGTAGTGTCAGTGTAAAGGTCAACTGAAGGACGGGATACAAATTTTAGTTGTGTCGGGCGTTTCGACTTTAATATTGCTAGCACAGATCCGGAAAAATCGTACTGATATTAGGGCTGGGAAACAAAGAAGAACGACAGCTGCGAAATTTCTATTACGTAGTGGAGTACACGAAAACATACGTAACGGCGTAATAAAAAAATGAAATAAATCAAAATAGTCAAATGCAGTAAAAGAAAAAAATGGAAAACTGAACTTACCAGACGGGAACTTCTTGAACGGACCGAAGCTCGGCTCGCCTCTAAGGACGTGAACAAAAATCGCATACCCACATACACAACAGGCAAAACATTACGAAAACACTCACACACATACACAAACACACACACACACACACATTCACCCCACCCCCATCCTAATGTGAAATTAGCTGACATACAGGTACTACTTTAAACACTACATCGTCACATTCTTGACCTTCTTGACCTGAAACTACAGCCGCCCCCCCCCCCCCCCAAACCCATAATCCCACCAGAGGTTCCCTCCTGTTGTACTTCTTTTGCCAAAATGCGACTCGTCATTTTCGACCATAACACACGCCCCCCCCCCCCCCCCAACGGTCCACTATATCTCGCGTATTCCCTGCAAAAAGAGTACCTGTACGCTTACTCACACAACATTCATGGACACACAGCCACACAGGATATATCAAACAGCATCAGTACGTGATTTTCATAATGTCTCTCAAGGCGAGCTTAGATTTTTCTAACCACGTCCCTCGTCTAATGGACCGCCACAACCGATCTTTCCTGTAGCGCCATACGAATAAGTCGTGAGTACGGCGACGAGATACACTTGTGAGGCGTATATGTTCGCCGCACTCACGACATAGAACATACTCGGCAACGAGACCACACATTTGTAAAAAACAAATCGTGGCCAACATGTCTACGCCCATAGCCTCTCTCAGATGATCTATGTTCATCGGAACAGATAAATCAATAACTACAAACGAAAATGAGACACTAAAATTGTCCTAATATAAGAAACTAATATTCCAAATTACCTCAATATCACTAAGAATGAAATTAGGTACGGAATAAACTGCAAACAACCAATTATTTAAATAAATGCACACGAAGAATACTTTGAGCAATATGTAGCGATCATTTTTTAAATCACTTTCAATTATTCTAATGTACAATGATAGCGCTTATCCGGAACATAGAACTGTTTTATTATCTATGGCCGAAAGATAAGACATTATTATCTATGAGTAATGTACGACGTCATTGGTCAAAGCCGACGGGTTGTATCCCCTGCTTCACTAGACCCGCCGCTTCCGCTTCCTTCCTCCTCGTGGTAGGGAAGAATTAGTGAAAACAAATTCTTTGCAGTACACTGTTCTCAGATGTGTCGGAGGTTATAGTTTCTTGGAAAGATCTGTGCAGTAATTCTGGTTGCCTTAATTGCACGCCTCATTCGTGTTTCCACAAAATGCAGAATCTCTTGACGTTTCTTGATTATATTCAAAACTTCAGCTTATTTTCCGTAAACGGTGCTGCACAGCCTCAATGTATTTAAACCTAAAACCAGTTGCAATCTGTATCTATTCACAGACAATCAGTTTCGTTGAGGCAACCGTCTCTAAGTAGCGGATTAACAGTACTTTTGTTAAAAGTGTTTGACAACAAGAAACGTTACTTTCACTTGATGCGGAGTTAATCCATCATTTGAAGCCAACGGCTGACCAAACTGGTTCTCTGCAAGAAAATACTTATCACAATAGCACAGATTTTTCCTTGATGCCTTGTTGAACTCCACTATAGGTTGTTCTCCCGTTTGATAAACCCCACTCACTGTAACCATACTTAGAAAAATGGGATTTCAGAATCAACCTCCTCTTTATACACAGTCTGCAAATGCGCGGAACCCAGTACAATGCCATTGGGGTGAGTTAGAACGTTTTCGCTCCAGACCCCAGCGTCCCATCACCACTACCTCCTCTGGTTTCTATACTTCAAGCAGGGGACTGTTCAAGCTGGTGGAGGCTATGTAATGGAGTGGGGCCTGTGCGGTTGGAGTGTTATGCGACCCCTGATACGTCTAGATACGATTCCGACAGGTGACACTTACGCAAGTATCCTGTCCGATCACGTGCATCCATTGATTTCCATTTTGCATTCCGACGGGTTGGGGCAATTCCAGCAAGACAATTCGACACCCCACACGTCCAAAATTGCGACAGAGTGTCTCTAGCAACACTCTTCTGATTTTAAACGCTTCCACTGACCGCCAATCTTCTCAGATATGAATATTATTGAGCACATCTTGGTAGCCTTGCAACGTGCTGTGCAGAAGATCTCCACCCTGTCGTAGTGGTACGGATTTATGGGTAGCTCTGCAGGATTCATGGTGACAGTTTCACCCAGCACTACTTCAGAAATTAGTCGAGTGCACGCCACGTCATGTTACGTCGCTTCTGCGTTCTCACAGGGGCCGCACTCGATTTTAGGCAGGTGTACCAGTTGCTTTGCCTCTTCGGTATACTACAGAAGAACGATAAAAAAAGCTAATGAACAAAATTGTACTTAACTACATTTCTATTCCAAACGTGTCTCCACTGTTATGATCCATAACGTTGCACGGCTGAGTTATCGTACTTCCGTTAGACGTATCTCTGTACTCGTATGGAAGTACTGCACGTAATATTTTAGGACAACATTGCAAAGGCTGACAAGAGATTGATTCACAAAACAAAGTAACTACTCACCAGCGAAAAAGCTTAACTGAAGCAATCAAAGTCACAGAGTTCTTAAGGCATTGATTCATTTACAGTGGTGAACCAATTTGTCAAAACTAGCGTAACAGATATAAAGCACCAGATGTTGGAGTTACTTAAAATCAACAGCCTCATAAATATCGACCTCACTTCAGAAGGGACCACCATCCAAGTCTTCTACAATTCCAGGAAAAGATGAAAATCACGCGTGGTGTGATCGGGGCTATTGGATGTTATAACACAGTCTCTGTGCAAAGCTGGATGAAATCAGGCGTAAACCAGGCCCCCTGCTACCGTGCTTTGTCGTATAGCAAGAGAATATCTCACGAAAGTAATCCTGGCCAAACGCCCTGAATCTTTTTCTGCTACCGTTCCAGCATGGCGCAATATCTGACAGCAAAAAAAAATAAAATGTAGATAAGTGAGGAAATCAACCAACAACACACCGCACACACATCTTAATAAATTGCTGTCGTACTATTTAGCTGTCGTTTTAAACTTGTATTAGGTAAGGGGCGGAGGAGTGCATCAATGGCGTTGATGTTCCTTCGCCTTTTTCCCGTCTGATTTGATGCGGCCAGCCACGAATTCTATCCTGTGCCAACCTCTACATCTAGCGTAACACTTGCAAACTACGCCCCCAATTGTTTGCTGGAAGTATTGCAATATTTGTATTCCTCTACTGTTTTCCCCTCTACAACTACCTTTAGCACCTTAGAAGCCATTCCGTGATGTCTTAACAAATGTCGTATCATCCTGCTCCTTCTTCTTGTCAGTGTTCTCCAGATAATGCTTTCCTCGCCAACTCTGCAGAGAATGTCCTCATCCTCACCTATCAGTCGACCTATTTTTACGCGCTGTTCTCTAGAACCACATCTCGATTGATTAGATTCTCTTCTTTTCCGGTTTTGTCATAGCATAATTCAGTTCCACACGGTGCTATTCTCCAAACGTATATTCTCAGAAATTTCTTTCTCAAATTAATGCCTATGTTTGATATTTGTAAGCTTCCTTTGCCAAGCAATGCCAGTTTGCAAGTGTTGTCCGCCTTTTATGTTCTCCTTGCTTCGTCCGTCATGAGTAGGAGCGAAAGACTACTCCGATTACTTACATCATTTTTAATCCAATCTTGCTGTTCCGTCATGGTTCACGTATGTGTTGTATATTACACCCATTTTTTTCAGTATTTCGTAAAGTCACGCACCATTTGAGAATGTCGAACGCCTTGTGCATGTTGACAAATCCCACGAACGTGTCTTGATGTTTCTTTAGTCTTGCTTCAATTATCAAACACCTCAGAACTGAATCTCTAAAGCCTTTAGCTTTCCTAAAGCCAAACTGATCATCTAACGCATCCTCGACATTCTTTTCCATTTTTGTTTTTATTATTCTTGCTAGAAACTTGCATACCTGAGTGTTAAACTGAAAGAGCTGTAATTCCCACATTTTTAGGTCTTCAGAATTGTGAGGATGATGTTGTAAATGGGCTGCTTTTGTGTTGGAGCGCTGTACAGCGCTTTGTATTGGCTCTCTGACTGTACTTCGTTTGTAAGAGACTCTATGGCTGGTTGGGCTCGTTGTTGAAAGATAATCGCCAGTAATGAGAGGTCTGAAGTGTTAGTGTAGGCTAATGACCTGGAAGTGTCCGACTTGGAGACTGAAAATTGTTCATGATTATATATCTTTGTACTGGATGTCATGACGATTTAGATTCGTGTCTGAACTGAATGTCACATTATTAAGGTAAAAAATACATTATTTGGTTTTCAACAAAATCTTTCCATTGCTAACCACAAGCCTATTAGTAGTTAGTGGCTTTGGTAGCTAGAATCTTTTATTTAGCTTGCAGTATAGACGCTCGCTGTATTGCACCAGTTCGCGTAATGAAGGTTGATCTTAAGAATTCTTTTTACTCAGGGCCATTCTTTTGAATTAATTATTTGAAATCGGGTTGCAATTTTTTTGAGTAGTCAGATTGCGTTGCGCCAGAATATTGTGGGTCAGTGTTGACATGATAAAAAAAAGGTAAACAGAAAGTGGGCTCACCAACGTTCAGTTTTACTCATCTGTTTCAGAATGAAATAACGTAGAAGTTTCACCTTCTCACTCATTCAGTAATTTAAGTACAGACACATTTAAATAATGAAGTTTCAGTGTTATTCCTGAAGTCAGATGATATATTGCACACATTCTGCACACCAACATGAAAAGTGGTTTTGTTGCCACTTCCCGCAATGGTTTTAGAACTTCTGATCTGATGTTATGTATCCGTTTTACCTTATTCGATCTTAAATTTTCTAAGACTCTTTTAAATTATGATTCTAATTTTGTGTCCCCTATCCCGTCTATATTGTTCCTGTTCCTTCTTGTATCACTTCATGAAACAAGTCTTTCCCCTCACAGGTACCTTCAGTGTATTCCTTGCACCTATCCGCTCTCTCCCCTGCGTGTAACAGTGGAATTCCGAGCGCACTCTTAATTTTATAACCATTAATTTTAATTTCACCGAAGGTTGTGTTGACTTTTCTAAGTCCTGAGTCAGTCCTTCCAATAACCATTACTTTTTCGATTTCTTCACATTTTTCATGCATATTTTGTCTTAGCCTCCCGGAATTTCCTGTTTATTTCATTCCTAAGTGGCGTGTGTTCCTGTATTCTTGAATTTTGATGAACATTCTTGACTTCCTCCTTTCATCGATCAACTGAAGTATTTCTTATGTTATGGCTTCCTCGCAGTTGCCTTCTTTGTACCTATGTTTTTCTTTCCAATTTGAGGACTGTCCTTTTCAGAGCTGTCCATCCGTCTTTGGCTGAATTACCTACTGAGCTATTTCTTATCACATTTTCTGCAGCCTCGGATAACTTCAAACTTATCTCTTCATTCCTTAGTAGTCTGTATCCCACTTCCTTCAGCATTGATTATTGCTGACTAGTCTCCTAAATCTCGGCTTATTCTTCTTCTTAGGCAAATCAGTATTTCACCCCTGGTGAAGATACGATGTGGTAATGGAATACTTCCACCTCGTACCGCATCAATTTTTGGAAGAATAACCATATTCTCCAACCATTTGTGAGTGCGCAGGTGATTAAATAATATGTTTTGGGAATGATTCCTCAGGAAGATTTCGTTGTTTTAGTTGTATTTATTTACATTTACTTCGAGCCGTTAGAGTGCTCATATAAATTCTGGCCATTCTCTGGTTTTCACTTTTCAGCGACGTCTTTCCTCACGTCGTAAAAGGGCCACATTGTGGCTCTATGAGGTATTCAAAAACTTGAGGGGCTCTCTACGGGGTCTGGTCCCGCTGGTTGTTCCGCATGCGAATGGGGGTTGATCGCTGGGGACGGGGGCTGGTAGCCTTCTTGCGGTAGGCAATAGCTCAGCGTGTGAGTTTGCCTACGCCATTTGAAGACTTAATGTTTCCCTTTACCTTCATGGTAGTGGGTTGCGTCTCCTGAGTCGGCACAATTTCTGCTGTTTTAGTTGATTTGATTACGCCAGCATTCCCCATTTCACCAAAATGTAGCACAGAAAGAAACGTTGAGCACCTGGTTTTACGTGTGATAAGTGTTGAATGCGGTTTGTGAAAATCACTGTTCTTCTGCGGAGCCCTCTTCACTCAGATTTCTTTTCAGTTCTCTCCTGTAGCTACGTGCAGCCTCCGCTAGTAGCCTGGGTTTTCAATGGGACCAGCAGCCCTCATAGATGGAACATACACAAATTATTAAGATAGCTCTAAAAGGGTTCACGCTGGAGTTCCATTACTAGCTGATTGAGCACAGAGACTTTTTAAACTTACATGCACGACTTAATTTGGACGCTCAGGTGTTCAAACTCTTGTTGCACTAAAATCACTCTCGCGTTGATTCCTTAAAATTGTATATGCATTTTATTTTGAATGTTCTGTTATTCAAACTGTTCAAAAAATATGTATTTCAATTGTCTGTCGTGGGTTAATCGGATACAGATTGTCTTGGTCTAACGTTATTATGCCAAGGCCAAATACGCGTGTCTGATCTACAATTTATTTCTCTTATATAGTTTTAAAGTGTATTCTGTGTATGTTGTTGACTCTGAGCTGAATCAAGTAACTTTGTCATTCGTGGGCTGAGCTCAAGCCGGTAACCCCACGTTGGCTAGCGCATTCATTTTCAGCTTCTTATAGTTGTTTTCAAACTGCTATACTGTGCATATTTTTCCAGTTCTTTTGTGAATTATCGCGTTAAATATCCATACTGATCACATAAGTTAAAAGAATGCTTGAGTTATATGTATTCTAAGCCAAAGAAAAGATAAAACCGACGTACGACGAAGCATTTGTCCGAAAGAGACGTAAATCGGTAAGTGTGATGCATATGAACAGTCAAACAAATGAGATCTCAGTGAACCAAAACCTGCTGATTTTTCTAACAGAAAGAGCTTAGCAAAATGAGCAAGTCACTGACGAGTTATCCCTCTTCTGACTATCATCCAAGCAGTTTTTAGGCTTAGCATTGATTGGTATAGTTTTTGGATGCCCTCCTTAAATTCTATGCAACTGACCTGTTAGACCGTAGGAATACCGGGGTGGTTGGAGATCAGTGTTCATAATGCTCCAAACATCTCAGCTGGTGAGAGATTCGGCGACTTTCCTGAGCATGGTAAGGTTTGGCAAGCATGAAAACCAGCAATAGAAGCTCTCGCTGTGCTGTATGGGTGCCGTGGATGAGAACCCGACGGGTCTGCCATGAAAAGAAATTGAAACCCAGAACGTTGCAGCAGGTGGTCGGGCCTTGCGATAAGCTACATTCAGTTCGTATTTCACAATTTTCCGGGGCACCTACATACACGTTTTCGTCCTGGAATGTCATTCACTCGAGTATAATTGTCATCAGCAATGAGACCCATTTCGGACTGAGCCCCAATGACGAGCGAAAACGTGTCTAGAGACGACGCCCCAGACTGTGCTGGAATACCAACATGCCTGTCGCCCGCCTCACAGCCCGGCAGCCGGGAGTGTGGTCTTTGGGTGCCATTTCACTTCAAGGCCGCGACGCCTTTGCTTCTCATCCGCAGCAACCCTACAGCACAGCAGTACGTCGACGATATTCTGTGCCTTAGCTTTTTGCGCTTCATTGACAGTTACCCTGCTTTTACATTTTAGCAAGATAATGTCCATTCGCCTACGGCGGAAGTTTCTACCGCTTATCATAACTCTTGGTCAGTAGGGTGGACGAATATCTACCCATTAGGAGCATTGAGGGCAGTGTCCTCCCACCATCTCGTGATTTTGACGATCTAACGCGCCAATTGGACAAAACTTGGCACGATATCCCTCAGGAGGACATACAACTCCATAACTCGGTGCCAACCCGAATAAATGCTTGCATGAGGGCCAAAGGCGGACCAACGGGTTGTTGACCTTCTCAGTTTTCCAAGCTCTTTCTCTTGAAAAAATCATTCAGTTTTTCTGAAACTGTTATCATTTGTTTGTCTGTACATATAAATCACATGTACCGACTTCCGTCCCGTTCGGAAAATTCATTTGTGGTGCATCGGCGTTACCTTTTCTATTTTCGTCTCAGACCGATGAAAGGAGAAAGTACAAAAGGTTTTAGGAAAAACTATGAATGCAGCGATATATATCACTTACGAATGAAAGATACAGGAAGCACAGGGAAGCAAAATCGAAATGGCTGCGGAGCGAATTAAAAAAAAAAGTAATGAGTATATACATTACGTCTTTCCGTTTGAAGAAAAATATAGAGTGCCTCTGCAAACAATCACAAACTATCAAAATGATGCGAAACAGTATTTTTCTACTTGACGCCACAGCGCTGTAGGTGTGAGAAACAGGAAGCAAGGCTGAAATTGAGAGGAAAGAATTTACGGACAAGAACAGAAGTAAACTATATGATCAGAAGTATCCGAACATCCCAAAAAACATACGTTTTTCATATTAGGTGCATTGTGCTGCCACCAGCTGCCAGATATTCCACATCAGCGACTCCTGTAGCCATTAGACATCGTGAGAGAGCAGAATGGGGCGCTCCGCAAAATTAGGTGTCGCCTGTGTAGTAAACACCTAAGCATCCCTAGGTCCACTGTTTCCGATGTGACAGTGAAGTGGAAACGTGAAGCGACACGTAGAGCACAAAAACGTCCACTGCAAGTACTAAGACAGTTAGGCAGGAGGTGAGAAAACTTGGATTTCGTGGTCGAGCGGCTGTTCATAAGCCACACATCACGCCGGTAAATGCCAAACGACGCTTCGCTTGTTACAAGGAGCGCAAACATTGAACGATTGGACAATGGAAAAACGTTGTCGAATGACGAATCACGGTACACAATGTGGCGATCCGATGGCAGGGTGTGCGTATGGCGAAAGCCCGGTAAACGTCATCTGCCAGTGTGTGTAGTGCCAACAGTAAAATTCCGATGCGGTGGTTTCATGGTGTGGTCGTGTTTTTCATGGAGGGGGCACGCACCCCTTGTTGTTTTGCGTGATACTATCACAGCACAGGCCTACATTCAAATTTTAAGCTCCTTCTTGCTTCCTACTGTTGAAGAGCAATTCGGGGATGGCGATTGCACCCTTCAACACGATCGAGCACCTCTTCATAATGCATGGCCTATGGCGGAGTGGTTACACGAGAAATAACATCCCTGTAATGGAATGGCCTGCACAGAATCCTGACCTAAATCTTATAGAACACCTTTGGCATGTTTTGGAACGTCGACTTCGTGTCAGGCCTCACCGACCGGCATCGATACCTCTTCTCAGTGCAGTAGTCCGTGAAGAATGGTCTGACATCCTCCAAGAAACCTTCCAGCACCTGACTGAACGTATGCCCTTGAGAGTGAAAGCTGTCATCAAGGCTTTGGGTGGGCCAACACCATACTAAACTCCAGCATTATTGATGAAGGGCTCCACGAACCTGTAAGTCCTTTTAGCCAGGTGTCAACATCACATAGTGTAGTTATGGTCCTACCGAATCCAGCAACACCTCTCCCATATCTCCGCAGCTACTAGCTGCCACCTGCTTCATCGGAAATGTTGCTGGGTCATATAGCAATACTGCCGTGTATTGCTGTCGCAGTGTTGCAATATAGACGGCTGCGCTATCGCAGCCATAAATTTTCTGTACAACATTTTCCGTTTGAATGCACCGTAAGAAAGGGCTAAATTTGTGCCAATTTGTCGAATAAGACGCTCTCCATTAAACTTCTAAGGATCTCTGTACAGCTTACCAATTACCTTCAGGTGACCACCCGGTGCAACACCGGGTTTCTCCACAGACCTCGCCTTAATGGGGGCATGAGGCGAACTACACGTCGTGTCTGCAACAAGCGGCCGCCGAGCCAGCGACCATCTGAAGACGATCGAAGGTTAGGAACGCAACTTCCTACAGTTCGCGAACAACCGTCAACTCCACTATCGCGACACCGGGACGATTATTGTTCGTAGCCACATTAGTATGAGTGTATTTATTTCTGAGACAAACAGAAATAGCCGGCCGGAGTGGCCGAGCGGTTCTAGGCGCTACATTCTGGAATTACGCGACCGCTACAGTCGCAGTTTCGAATCCTGCCTCGGGCATGGATGTGTGTGATGTCCTTAGGTTAGTTAGGTTTAAGTAGTTCTACGTTCTAGGGGACTGATGACCGCAGAAGTTAAGTCCCATAGTGCTCAGAGCCAAACAGAAATAAGAACACGGCGAGGTGTTATTCATTGATGTCTTGGTAGAGGCAGGTAAGAAATCTAAGTGAATTGTACAACTTTAAAGTATCACTATTGGCAAGTAGTGCTAATGCCTCGAACTCATCAGCGTGATATTGATGTGTAACACTATTATCGTAGGGTGATTTTCGAAATAATCGTGTAGGGAACGATAGGCGATTTATTTGTGAACACACACTCTATGCAGTTAATAACTTAAGCAGTAAAAATGTCAGAAGTTATCATACAAAAGCTAGAAAATAGAAACGTTCTACAAAGTCGTGACACAAGTATTGAATCGAGTTACATCTACATCTACGTGATTACTCTGCTATTCACAATAAAGTGCCTGGCAGAGGGTTCAATGAACAACCTTCAAGCTGTCTCTGTACCGTTCCACTCTCGAACGGTGCGCGGGAAAAACGAGCACTTACATTTTTCTGTGAGAGCCCTGATTTCTCTTATTTTATGGTGATCATCATTTCTCCCTATGTAGGTGGGTGCCAACAGAATGTTTTCGCAATAGGAGGAGAAAACTGGTGATTGAAATTTCATGAGAATATCCCGCCACAACGAAAAACGCTTTTGTTTTAATGATTGCCACTCCAATTCCAGTATCAAGACAGTGGCACTACCTCTCCTATTTCGCGATAGTACAAAACGAGCAGTCCATCTTTGAACTTTTCCAACGTCACTCGTGAGCCCCACCTGATGTGGATCCCACACCGCATAGCAATACTCCAGAACAGGGCAGTCAAGCTTGGTGTAAGCAGTCCCTTTAGGAGATCTGTTGCACCTTCTAAGTGTTCTGCCAATGAATCGCAGTCTTTGGTTTGCTCTACCCACAACATTATGTATGTGATCGATCCAATTTAGGCCATTTGTAATTGTAATCAAATATTTAGTTGAATTTGCAGCCCTAAGATTTGTGAGACTTAACACTTAATCGAAATTAAGCGCATTTCTTTTAGTACTCGTGTGAATAACTTCAAACTTTTCTTTACTCAGGCTGGACGTGTATCACACGCTGGAACATATTTATCACTAAACTTCTCGCAGCGCAAGTCTAATATCTTGGAGCACTGATGAACACGAAGATGACCCTCATAAAAAGTGTCGTATATATTGCAAATTAGTACATACACTATTTGCAACTGTTAGCCAGCACTGCGAACGGCATACGAACTTAATTAATACTGCATGAAACAACAATAGTACCAGCTCTATTACACCGTTGTTCAACTTGGAGGACAATCTTGGAACGCAAACCAGCAAGCGCTGCAATGAGTCCAGAACCGATCTTTCAGAATAATGCTCAATGTAAACGACTTACGTGTTGAACTCAATATGCCAACAGTCACATAATAAATACAGGAAAAAACTCGAAAACTGTTGGAAGAAATAGATCCATTAAGACATAAAACCAGACACCTGCAATATGCTGGAACAGTCGAACCTCGAGAGTGGTACAGAGTGAGAGTTCCCAGAACCATCATGAGGAGTTAACAGATTAAAGAAACACCAGTAGCAATCACCATATTAGCCTTAAAGGGCGACAACAGCCCAAATGTCCAAACAAAGGGAAATGCAATAAATTATGTTAAAAACAATAAAGGAAGGACGTTCAGCTGCCAAAGGTGGAGCCACTTCTGACAAAAAATAAATAAATAAATAAAATAAAAAGCAGCAGGTACATACGTACTTGTTGGTGCGTAAATTATATGCGGCTGCTCTCGTTACCCTCACTTTCCTGTCATGTGTGCATAAATAACTGGAAATAATTAAGAAATCAATTTGATGATATTAGCCAGCAAGACAGTCAATCACTAGGTAATATACAGAAGACAGTTAATGACTAAACATTATCTAGGCGCAAATTATGTGAGATGACAACCCGAAACTGAAATATCTCAAATTAATAATTAGAAGTATTTAAGAAACGGTTTAATGATATAAGACAGTTAATTACTAGGTATTATCCAGAAGACAGTTAATCATTAGGTATTATCAAGGTGCACATTACGCAAAATGACAACCCGAAACTAAAATATCTGAAGCTTGACTAATAGGAGTTGATCGTTTTTCAGATATTTACATAAGCTTTAAAGCGAGTGAAACTAACTATTTCAATAAGTGATTAAAAGCGACTCGAGCCCGCAATATAGAGATAGGTAAGCTCGCTATGTAAAATTTAATAAATCTGAAAACTGCTTGAAAATGTTAACTCTATTGACTGTTAAGCATTAAAGGAAAATAAGCCACTGACTACCTCGCACCTAATTTTAGTCGAACCGACAAATGGCGCTTAATTCTAAGCACCGATCTGTAGTTAAAATCATCAGAGGCCCTTGCAGATAAATCTGAGACTAAGTCAAACTTCGTCTACTTAACACGAGAATCGCAAGTCCAGTCGGTCACCTGACTGAAAATAATCAGACACTTGACTAGGCCCTGAATTTACCAAGTCCAGTTACTGAATAACGCGTCCCCAATGAGGCCCAACCGGACTCTCTCCCCATCACTATGACCTCGGTCCATCCCCTCCACGAAATACACAGATTTGCGTCGCTTAATGAGGTTCGTAATTTCACAAGCCACACTTACATCTTTTGATACAAAGTAGCTGCGAATGATATAAGTGCCCCATTACGAGGGCACTGTAATTCTACTCTAAAATGATATATTAACTCTTAGATACGATAGTTCGGCCAATAATTAGAGCTGAATATTACAAATTTCGTTGTAATGCTCAAAAACTGTTCTTTCTCTTTGTGCCGTTAAACGGATTGTTACTACTCATTTCCTTAAATTATTCAGCATTTATTTATCTTTAAAAGCCCATTCATTATGGACTTTGCAAAGTTATGAAGAAACAAAAGAAACATATAAAAATTATAAATCTTAAGAACTAATGATGGTAAATTGTGTGTCACGACCAATGCCAATGTATACTTCCTTGCTGTATGTTACTTGCTTTATGGTAGATGTTATATCAGTATTCAATCAAATTCCTATTAAAATGTCTCTCACTGCTGAGCTAATTATACTGTAATTCACGTGAAACTAGGGGTAGAAGCTCCTCGCCTTGTTTGCCCGATCTTCATTGTACATTAATTACTAAGAAATTTATTATACATTTGCTGATTGGCGGTTATAGGAAAATTTCTCGATGCTGTATCTTTTTATGTAGAATGATTAGAAACAATTTCGCCACACTGGTAGAACCAAGGTGCTTCCCTCTGTTATTTGACTCATCGTTCTTTGTTATATGATTTAGCGTTTGAGCATATAAGCACAAACCCAAACAATAAGTTAGACATCCGTCCATTTGAAACCTGGACAGATCCATGCGAACCACCAGGCCAACGGACAGCAGTATGCGATGAAACGGGGCCATCGCAAATTAGGGCAAAAACACAGCTCCAGCTCAGACTTCAACACACTCATGCGAGCACAGTCCTTACCTGAACCAACTGCTCACGTCACGGTACACGCGCCGTTCAAACGCTGCTCGCAACTAGGGCTGTTGGTAATATATCGATATATCGTTATTTTTTCCAGATGATATCGATACATAGACTGATGTTAATCTCTCCGATGTATCGAAATCGAAATGGCAATATCGAGTGACATATTTTTACTTTACATCATATTTTTCGCAGTTTTAGACAAATATTTGGATTTGCATTTTTTTTTTTTAAATTGTAGTACAATTAAGAGTGTGTTCCGTCCACCCTCTAAGATTAGGGCTCTGCTCGGCTCTGTGAAGGATGATTTGGGACTTAGAAAACCCGGGGTGTACAAAATCCCGTGTCAATGTGGGAAAGCTTACGTTGGTCGTTCTATTCGCAGAGTGAATGACAGGTGTGTGGAACACCGCCGTCACACGAGGCTACAACAGCCGGAAAAATCGGCCGTAGCAGAACACTGTCTGAATGAGAGACACAAAATGAAATTTGAGGAAACTGTTGTAATTGCCAACATTTCCGATTTTTGGAATAGCGTGTATAAAGAGGCGATCGAAATTAGGTTGGCTGATAATTTAATCAACAGGGACAATGGGTTTCCTCTTAGTAAAACGTGGAATCCTGTATTATCTCGCATTAAAACAGAACGTTCTTCGGTGCGGCCTTGATTGCGATATATCGTTGCCAGCAGTGTTTCACTAAGGGCGGCGCCACCTCCCTGTTTTGGAAGTCAGAAACCGTGATGGGCGGCGCATGCGCCGTGTACTGAACGGTGGCCTATATAGGACGTCGAATTGCAATCTTGCGTCAGTTCTCAGCGCGACTCATCAGCAGAAGCAGCATTCCCTGAAGATGGCGAACAGTTGGATCGCCGAAATATCGAGTCAAGTTGATTTTAGGATCCGCCAGCAAACCTGAAAAGACTTTCATGTAGTACAACATAATTTTACTTTCACTGTGTGAAAGAGTCTTACTACTTTTTGGGCTTTCATCAAGTCCTGTCTCTCTCTTTGACTGTGTCAGGCAACTACAGAGTAGTCCGATTGTATTGTGGGGAGGGGGTGGCGGTATCGTACCATTCTTCACAATCCAGATGACGAGTCTGGTCTTTGCGGAGGGCGAAGGGGTGGAGACATATGAGGGGAAATGCTGACCCAATCGGCGCTCGGCGCTACCAACAGAAACTGCAACGTTTAACTTCGCCACGCAGTTTTGACACTACGACTGCTAGTCCACTGGCGTTTGCAGAAATAAAAAAAAAAAAAAAACAGGGTAGTCAGCGTGAAGCGTTCCTGACAAATCCGTTAATGATGAAACCGAAAGACGGACAGACACCTTTTATTGTGCTGTTTACATTCAGTTACCATTGTCAGCAAAGTGGATATTGCCAAGCATGAATATGCATCGTTTTCCTTTCTCTTCTTGGACCGAAGGGGTAAGCAGGTTGCTGGCATATTGATGTACAGAATATGTAGTAATAAACCAATACTTAAGTAGACAGCTCTAAAACTGGCAGTATATTTACAATGTACAGCAAATATAATCTTAGCCGGTGTTTCGATAATTTCTCCATTGTTATATCGATAATTGTTTTCGATACATCGAGAGCCAATAGTGATATTTTCTTAATGCCGATATATCGGATTCCCGATAATTTTAAATATATCGATAGTCCTACTCACAACCAAACCTTCTCCTTCACTTATAAATTGCGTCTGTCGCGTCACAAACATTGACTCGTGACCTGAGTCTTTCATTAATCACACATGTAACTTGATGTTACACTTCTTTCAGTCTGTTAACTAACCACCAGTTTTTCATTAGCATTGATTAATTCAAAAATATTCGTCTAATTTCATAAAGATTTGTGTTGAACTGAACATAACAAGATGCAGATAGTTGGCGTAAATTTTAACTTACAGATAGACATAACTTCCTGCCTACAAATGCACTTTTTTGTCCAACGACTACTGATATTGGTACAAGATACGATCATCAGGCACTGCTACAGTTAAAAACATGTGTGTGGCTTACCAAAAATTAGTGTGTCATTATGCAAATACGTCAAAGTCAATTTTATGCAAGGAATAGTTGTAAACTGCCATCAGAAGTCACAAACGAATCCCGTAGGTACAGAGCTTTCTTTTGAACAAGAAAAAGCTTAATATGAAACACATCTAAAAAATAGAACATCACACATAACATTGAACATAAGAAAATTAGGAAAAATATCCTATGAATTGTTGATACCTAAATTGTTATGATTTCAACCATCTACATACGGTAAGTAGTTTTAAAAAACAGTGAACCTTGAATCGTTGTAATTAGTTTTTGGTCAATAACGTATCATTACTACGTCTGTTAACATTTTTTCGAGCACCCCCGCCGACTAAACTGGTTAAATATCCATGTTTAAACCCCTGACACGATTGGAATTTCGATAAAATTTTACTATAAATAGCGCCGTCAGATCACTCATCCTTACAAAAGCATAATTTTCTGGCCAGACCATGAATTAAATTGGTAATATTATTCAAAACGCAAAGAAAACTGTGGTGTATTGTGACTGTACTAACCTGAAATTATCGGTTGAGATCTTTGTCCATGCCTTCAGTTTGCTGTTTACCTCAGCAGTGTAAGGTATGGTGAACCTCTACATACAGTGTCGTAGAGTACTAACCTATGTACTTGTATACGCAGTTCATAATTCAGTTCTGTGGTATTTAAAACAGACGCTACTATTAGTACACACGTAGTGTATTACCGTGAAAAATGTAGGCTTATGACTCAACATACTAAGGGGATGATAATTTTGAACATATTCATTTAAATGTGAGCTTACCTTTTCTGCCAGCAGATACGTATGGTTTTTTAGGTTAACAATTTCATTTTCCTATCGTTTATGACACTGAGAATTTTTCTTTTTGTACATATGTTTTGGTTTCCATTGATTCTTTTCCTTTCTTCTACACTTATATGAAAATATAGATGTAGGCTTATACTTGATTCAATTGGTTATCTTTTTTATGTATGTATAAATATTAATGTAATACATACATACATATACAATTTTATTCTGTTTATGCTGAGTAGTTGGTAAGTGCCAGGGTGATGCAAACCACTAACAATTTAGCAGGGTATTATGATTATCAGACGATACCAGAATATGTTGTTACAGACTCTGCACCAAAACGTGCTACCAACTACAGTCATCAGCTGATTTGACTTTTACAATTTGCTCTTTGTGATGAGGCTAGGAATGAGAACTATACTTTGCAATTTAGTTGCTGTCCGATAAAACTCGTGCCATAAACAGTGTACTGCGGACGTGACTATGATCCAGGACGCTGTGCTATTCCAAGTGTCCGGTTCCGAGTGCCTAGTTATCTCTTCAGTCAGTAAGGAGACTTATCCTGCCACATCATGCAGTACTCCCTCTTTAGCACCGGTGGTACACATGCAGCTGCCTTGCCCACCAACTGATGTACAATGGGTCTATGAGATATACCTGTACCACGTATTACTGTATTGTCAGTACTCAAGATTATTGTACATCTGGCATTACTTCTGCTTCAACTAAGTTCCTGAACCAAGGAATCGAATATGCTATGAAAGTATTTACACTGACTTATTTTTTCCGATACAGATGCTACATGTCGACTTCCTATTTGAAGGCACCTGCAATAGATGATTATTCTTCAGATTACTTACTGGATTTAGATAATGTATTAAATATTGGACATGTTGTGTTGTGAACATTGAACAAGTAGGACTTTAGCCAAGTTTGGCGCTGTGTTAAAGGAAGATGTGATACATACTTCAAAAAGATCTGTGTTGAGAAATGATTCTTCATTTTTTAGACTGCTTACTAATTAAGCTGTGAATCTGAAAATATTTTTCACTATGTGGTTGTGCATCCACACATAGAAAAGTAGTACCCTGAGCACATAGCTGCAGCAAATTTAATTTTTAGAAATTAAAGTACTGCTTTCAAAAAATTTTCTATTTTGCTACTTCCATGGCAAGTTATAAAAAATAGAAAACGTTTTCTTCATAGGGCGTGGGTTGATGTAAGATGGATATTTTTTTCATGATGTTACTGGATGCGTTATTATATGTAAAGGAAAACCACACATTTGAGGAGTTGTGGTCAGCGAAACATTCGTTAGGCAACAGTATCTGTGTCTGCAATGGCAGCACTGTGGAATCGTAGAATCTTTGGCATTTTAGTAGTGGATAGATGCGGTGTGTAGCAGAGGAATACGTTGAGGGTACAGTGTAATGCATGGACGCACCTTGGAACTACGTGAGTGACAGATTCATTACGAGGAGGAATGATGACTGACAACAATGTTCCGATAGCATACGGACATGAACAAGGTTATGAAATGAAGAACAAGGTGTTATTTGATAAGGTAAAAAGGTTTTTGTAGACTTGTATTGTTGGTCTACTTCATTCTCGTCACAATCGAGTTATTGATAATTACTCCATTTATTGATCTTCTGACATATTGTACTGTACCATAGAAGCTATTAGGTTAAATGAATTTTCATATTAGGGTCTATAATTATTTTCTTAATTTTTTTTTGTTTTTTTGTTTTTTAGGTGCCTTCCCAACTGAAATCTCAGAACTTAAGTTTGAGTCATATGTTTCATTGGCATTCTGTGTCAAGATTATGAAGCGAATATCCCTGAACCAAATGTACATATATTTTAGGAGTTCTTCTTTTATTTTGTTTTTATGGAGACTTACTGTGTTTTTGTTTCTGCTAGTAGTACATTTACCAGGTGAGATTAACAATAAGTCATTGTTTCGTTTCCTTAGCGCTATCTAAGTTCTGTCAGTTTCTTTATTTTACCAAGAGCACGTATCAGCGCTGAAATTTTCATGTTTCAGATTAAATTCTTATTCAGCTCGACATTATGGTTATTTTTTCTTTTTTATACAGTTACGTTTTTTTCCCAAACAGTTCGATCTGACCAAGTCTACCGAGCGTCATATTATTGGAATGAGATTTTCACTCTACAGCGGAGTGTGCACTGATATGAAACTTCCTTGGGGATAAAAACTGTGCCGGACCGAGACTCGAACTCGGGACCTATGCCTTTCGCGGGCAAGTGCTCTACATCTGAGCAACCCAAGCACGACTCACGACCCATCCTCACAGGTACTGGCAGAAGTAAAGCTGTGAGAATGGGTCGTGAGTCGTGCTTGGTTAGCTCAGATGGTAGAGCACTTGCCCGCGAAAGGCATAGGTCCCGAGTTCGAGTCTCGGTCCGGCACAGTCTTAATCTGCCACGAAGTGTGATTTTATTGGTTTGTTTGTTTATTTGCATATGACTGAGATTGGTTTTCACACACAGGATTCTTTTCAATTTCGTGTAAGTGATGTGGCTTTTTCAGTAGCACATTTAGGTTGTCAGTTCACATTGCCGGTTTGTATTTACGATAATACACACACACTTACGTCACTTTATACTCATCTAACCAGAAATACTTCTCCTCTTTCCATTTCACTTCACTGACCCCCTCCCCCTTTCCCTTGCATCTAGATTGAGCCTTAGGACTTCCCTTTTCACATTTTCTGGCTTCCCTGTTACGTTAAAACTTCTAAAGTTCCACACCTCGACTCGTAGAGCGTTATCGTTTCGCTGGTTATTCAATCCCTCCTGGAGACCCGAACAGAGGACTAGTCTGAAATCTTTTGCCAATGGAGAGATTACATAACACTCATTATTTGTCTTTAATGCATTGGTTTCCATTGCCTGCAGCTTCATATGTTACCTCTCAAGCGATAATATCAGGGTGTCGTTTTTAACCAGGACAATGGCATATGTGTCAGCAAACTGAGTGTGTGATGTAGACGTGCTCATGTGGCCAGCTAGAGGCCGAGTTTTGTCCCTGATAGAGCATTTTTTAAGACCACTGCCAGGTATCCGTTGTACATCTAGCATATCCCCAAGTTGCTAAAAGATCTGACGCGGATGACCTAATATAGTGAACAGATCATTCCCCTTGAGATCATGTGATAGGAAAAAGCAAAGTCGTACCACGGATACGTAACTACATTGAACGAAACAGGGGTGGCCCGATTGAACATAATGTGGTTGCCACAACTCACTTACATATAATGATCAAGGTTTCCATCAAGCTAGTAAATGAAAACATAGGTCGCGTCGACAGTTGATTTATTCCTAGATATTAATGTGATTATAGGCACTGAGTGAATAAGTAGAAATAATTTCAAAACGGTAAAGTGTGTAAAATCACGCACGAAAAGCCTTGGTACAGTCGGATGGATCCGAGTTAGAAATGCTGTAAGAATCGACAATGACTGCTTAATACGTTGATAGCCTACTGAAAAGAATCCAGAAAATACGCACCAAATCTCTCAGCTAAAAGCATACTGAGAGCAGCTAGCTAATTGTATGCCTTAATTCAGAAAATCGTAACTCTGATTTGAAACAAGTAACTTTGCACTCCTCTCATCATGACGTATGCACATGTGGCCCATGGTTACCACTGCTGATTCTTACAGCCCCGGGCTCTTGATCAGCACTTGAGCGAGGACATCTCCGTTTGCTGTACTAAAGTGAAATTGTATTTCCCTGAAGATCTAGGACGAAGTGGTGTACTGTATCACGCAATGAGACGATGTGTCTTTGTCTTCCACGAAATATAGCTAGTTCTTCCAGTGCCAGAGTGTCATTAGTCAATACTAAACACTTTCTGAATTCTGAACAACGAAAAGTTTATAACGATTGCCACAAATGCTCTTCTCCAGACGAGACTGAAGTAGTTAACCAGTACTGCTCAGTTCTGTCTTGGAGTGCAGCAGACGAAAGAACTTCTCTGCCACCATACGTCGTTTTCACATTGTGCCCCATGGAAACAGCTGCACGTCTGCACTCGCAAGTCTCTGGCTCCATTACAGAAGTGTCATGAGCTAAGCATAAGCTTCCTCACTAAATTTAAACACCTACATCTGTGGTCTCCTCCCACACCCAATAGCTGTGTCCCATGTTGAGTGAATCGTTCCCTCAGATATCGTAGCTTTTCTAAAATGCATTGTTTAAGCTCCCCGTATACTGAAAGCTTACAACTGGCTGAGCAGTGTTGGTCTACCTCCCTAAGGCTAGAGTCCTCGCATCTGTCGAAAAACAGCACCAATTTCCCAGCACATACTAGCCGAAATCCTGGTTTTCAGCAGAAACGTTTGCATGGTCTACATACTGTGCTCCCCTCGGAGCTCTTGTGGGTTCTCAGAGCTGGCTAGCCATCCCAAGTTGCAGGAAAACATTACTAGGACCTGTGACTGTACAGAATTAAAGGCTACAGTACCACTTAGCTTGCCAATTATTATAAATTGTGTGCGTGTTTTCATGCAGCTTACGTATCCTGATCTGAATATTAGATTACTAATAAAGTTACAGATCCGTTTTGGAAATACGTCCTGTACCTCGCGGTCTGACAGTAGCTCCGTGCCATTCCCTGTATCTAGAACATCAAGTACCAGTTAAAACAGTTGTGTACCAGATCGTCTCAGTGACTTTATGATCCCAATTCCAGTGTTTGCATTAAGGCCAGAGAAGAGTAACTTCTTAAATCTACTGGTAAGTGGGCTCATACTGCTACATACTATATAAATCTGACTAGCCTTTGTAATTGCTAAAATAATATCATTTCGTTTCCTGCTCCACTTCTGGACGCTTAACTTTTTTCGTTTTTTTTGGTAAACGGTGAAAACACACGAAAGTTTTGAGATTCTCTGACGTGTTCGACTACGATACGTGGCTGTTATATTTGCCAAGTTCTTACGTTCTGCCGGCCGGGGTGGCCGAGCGGTTCTAGGCGCTACAGTCTGGAACCGCGCGAACGCTACGGTCGCAGGTTCGAATCCTGCCTCGGGTATGGATATGTGTAATGTCCTTAGGTTAGTTAGGTTTAAGTAGTTCTAAGTTCTATGGGACTGATGACCTCAGCAGTTAAGTCCCATAGTGCACAGAGCCATTTGAACCATTTCTTACGTTCTCGTGGTTTACTTTCCCAGTTTAATGAAGCGCTGCCTCATCGGTCAACAGTAAATGTGAAACGAAACTCTTCTCTTCCATTTCTGCTCTCCGAGAGAATACACTAAAGCCTGTATGGCTTGCTTATTACCATCATGAAGGGCTTGTAGGTGGTTAATTCTTTATGCACTGAAACTCAAATGCCACCGCAAAACATGCCACACATACGCATGACAAAAGACTAATTCTCGGCTGCGGACTTCTAGAAAATTTGTATGTCTTGAACAAGCACTGATGCTCACCTTGTGGATTTTCCCTTACATACGAGTAAACAACCAGCGTCTTGAAGCTTCAGGTATCATCACAGAAATCACAGCGCGACGCCGTATTTGGGACGTAAATCTTCCTGTACAATTACAACGAAGCGTCAAAAAAATATTTTAACGAAATAAGCATTCATAGAAAGAAATCTTGTTTTAGATGATAATATCCAAATTATTATCTAAGTTAATGAGGTGTAAATTATGATACATATTTTGATACTATGATTTATTCTTAATGAAATATGTTATAATTGAAAATCAATTTTTATAACTGCGGTCTGGGAGTGCAAGTAAATTTACTCATTTTATGGACTACTTATTAAGATCTGCATTTTATCCCGTTACATTTCGATAGTTTAATTTCACCAGACAGCACAATTTTTTATAAAGAAATTCTCTGGGAGAAACCAAATAATCCAGAAAAATCTGGAAGTTAGAACTTTCCTAAATAATTTAATGTGTTTAACTTGAAACAAATTCATGGGCCAGTAGGTTTTTGAAGACAAAAAATAATGAAATCAAAGTTACACACCCACACCACGAACATGTGGATATATCAGGTATGTGGCGTTTGAAGCTGCGCATTTCAGAAAGTAGTAGCAAGTTCAACGAGACTTAGCTGTTACTCCAGCAGAGAAAATATGTAGAAGAAGTCAAGTTGAACTGTATTAAGAGCCTCGTGATGACTGGGTGTTGTGTGATGTCCTTAGGTTAGTTAGGTTTAAGTAGTTCTAAGTTCTAGGGGACTGATGATCATAGATGTTAAGTCCCATAGTGTTCAGAGCCATTTGAACCCAACTGTATTAAGAAATCCGCCGGGTGGAAAGTGTGTCGCACATTGTAGCCGATATTAAATTTCACTCTAATTTCAATTTTCCTCCTTCTTTTAAGGAAATAATAAAAGGAAAGTGGATAACTGTGAACAGCAGTACGCTCTTGTGCGCAGTAGGCTGTTATTAAGTTGGCAGCAATTACGTGGCGCAGCGTGCGGGGCACTTGGCTAGGCCTCTCGGGTTTCGCGTAATACACTCAGCTGAGCCCAACGTCCCCGCGGCCCGGAGCGGGTGGCCGGCTCGGCGGCAACTGTTCCGCGCTGTGGAGGGGAGGGCAGGGGCACAGTGGTGGGTGGCAGTTGGGGGGGGGGGGGGCGGCGACTCCACGGGCCCCTCGTGCGCTGGACGTAGTCTGCTCGCTCCTAAATGAGAGTAATACGGGAAAAACTGTGGACAGGCGTCCAGAATCCTCAACCAGACAAAAAAGCTTTTCTCCGCAGAACGGGATTACTGTTTCTACCCAGATATTTCGGGAAAAAACATGAAAAATTATACTGCAATGATATCAACAGCTAAGGAAAACGCGAATTCAAAATTTAGCGAAGTGTAGTTAATCCACTGAGAAGAATGTGTAATAGTGACATATAAGGAACGTAAGGAGAAAATGTAAATATGCAGTAAATGAAGCAGGCGAAAGGGAATACAGAGGTCTATGAAGCTGAGTGACAGGAAGTGCAAAATGGGGAAGCAAGAATGTATAGAGGACAATTGTAAGGATTTAGAATGATACACGCAAACTTCTCTCAGACTTCAAGAAGGAAGTAATAATTCCAATAACACGAGTGTTTCACAGAAACTTGGAAAAACTGACAGAAGCCGACCTCAGGGAGGATCAGTTTGTTTTCTGCAGAAATGTAGGAATCCGCGAGGCAATAATGACCCTACGACTTCTAAGAGAAGACAGAATGATGAAGAAAGGCTAATCTACATCTATACTACTTGTAGACATAGAGAAAGCTTTTGACGGTCTTCATTGGAGCACTCTATTTCAAATTCTGATGAAGGCTAGCATAAATTACTGGGAGCGAAAGGCTATTGACAACTTGTACAGAAACCAGACGGCAGTTAAGAGAGTCGAAAGGCATGAAATGGGAGCAGTGGTTGACAACGGTGTGAGACAAGATTGTATGTAGCCTATACATGACGTCATTCAATCTGTAGACTACGCAAGCATTAAATGAAACCAAAGCAAAACTTGGAGAAGGAATTAAAGTCCAAGGAGTAGAAAATAAAATTTTTAGGTTTACCGATGTCAGAGACAGCGAAGGGCTAGCAAGAGCAGTTAAACGGAATAGACAGGGTCTTGAAAGGAGGGTATAAGATGAACATCAACAAAAGAAAAATAGAGATTATGGAATGTAGTCGAATTAAATTAGATGATGCTGATAGACTTAGATTAGGAAACAAGACACTTAAAGTAGTAGATGAGTTTTGCTACTTGTGCAGGAAAGTAACTAATAATAGCGGAAGTATTCGGAATATAAAATTTTGAAGAGCAATTTTTTATCATCAAATATAGAAGCCTCTCTTGAAAGTTTGTGAATGGCGTTTAGCCACCTGTGGAATTGAGACACGGATGATAAACAGTTTGGACAAGAGGAGAATAGAAGCTTTGGAAATGTGGTGCTACAGAGGAATGCTGAAGATTAGATAGGTAGATAATGTAACTAATGAGAAGGTACTGAATAGAAAGGAGGAGAATAGAAATTTGTGGCACAGTCTGACTAGAAGAACGAATAGGTTGACACGATAGACATCGAGGGATCACCAGTTTAGCACTGGAGGGAAGAGTGGGGTGTAAAAATCGTAGTGGGAGACCACGCTCATATAGCAAGCGAAGTCAGAAGGATTTAGGCTGCAGTAGTTGCCGCTTGCATAGGATAGATCAGCATGGGAGTTGCATGAAACGGGTCTTAGGACTGAGGACAGCAACAACAAGCAACAAGGAATGTTTGCATAACACGATCAGACACGTAAACAAATTCGTTCCCTTAATATACGTAATTGTGTGTATTTCCCTTGATCTGTTTTGGTTTAAAATTTGGTGAAGACCTAAGGTTGGGGAAGGAAAGCATGTAAAACATACTTACCATGTTCCGCAGTGAAGATTTCATAATAGCCTAATTAAATTACGAAGTCCTTTTTGCGGGTAATTTTAAATTATTTGTACTAATTTCTGATTTGTCACTTCGCTTCCACAACGCCTTTTTAAATTGTACTATAGCCCCTCTATAATGCTCAAGGGGGTGCAAGAAGGTAACGTCTCTTGAGTCTTGAAAGTCTCTTCGGGTCTGCTGCCGGATCCTAAAATCAACTTGACTCGATATTTCGGCAATCAAAATGGTCGCCATCTTCATGCAGAATGCTGCTTCTGCTGATGAATCCCGCTGAGAACTGACACCAGGCTGCAAATCGACGTCCTATATAGGCCAATGCATTACGAGGCTACAACAGCCGGAAAAATCGGCAGTAGCAGAACACTGCTTAAATCAGGGACACGATACGAAATTTGATGAAACTGTGGTAGTTGCCAACATTTCCGATTTTTTGAACAGTGTCTAGAAAGAGGCAATTGAAATTAGTTTGGTGAATAATTTAATCAACAGAGACAATGGGTTTCGCCTTACCAAGACGTGGAATCCTGTATTACCTCGCATCAAAATTGAAAGTTTTTCGGTGTCGTCCTGAGTGCGATATATCGTTGCCGCCAGTGTTCTACTATGGGCGGCGCCACCTCCCTGTCTTGGAGGGCAGCAACCGTGATGGGCGGCGCACGCACCTTATACTGAACGGTGGCCTATATAAGACGTCGATTTACAGCCTGGCGTCAGTTTTAAGTGGAAGCAGCATTCTACATGAAGACGGCGACCAGTTGGATCGCCGAAATATCGAGTCAAGTTGATTTTAGGATCCAGCAGCAAACCCGAACAGACTTTCTAGGCTTGTTGTGCCGAGAAAGCCTACGAAGTCACAATGTCTCTTAAGTGTTTTAGGTAAAAACTGTTAAATCTTTCCAAGTAACACAAACGTTATTAACATTCTACAGCTTCCTTCTCCACAACTGATATCAGAAGGAGATTCAGCATTGGCCGTTGAAGTAGCAATCCTTATTTCTGTTGAAATTGCGTGACCATCATCAGTGTTAATATTAAACCCCCGTGAACTCGCACATACAAGCAGTAAAATTGCATTATGTTCATATACAAATGACAAGTACTTGTCAAACTGCAGGTACAAAATTGAACTGAAGCAGAAATAAATATTTCTACTTCAAAGACCAATGCTGGACCGCCCTTAGTTATTAAGGTTTGCGTGAAGTTCGCTGTGCACGGAAACCCTGATGAAGTCCACATTTATTCTTCTTGCCTACATATTTATGTCTCAGCGCAGTTGACGAACACATATCTGCCAACGAGAGACCAATTTGTTGATACCGACAGTGTCCGATGTTTGACTTGGTTGACGACGCCACCCCTTCACCTCTGCACTCACCGCTTCATCTCTATAAAGTGAAGTCCTGGAAGATGTTCTTTAAGGTTTAAAAACAGATGACAGTCGGATCTGGGGCAAGTCGGGACTGTAGGGAACATGATCGATAACAGTGAATATAAGGAATCGGTTTGTTGCAGATTTTGCAGCGTTCCTGTGTGGACAGGCATTCTGAAGAACAACTCCTTGAATTCGAAACTTGATTGCAGCACACTGTTTATCAGACGTCGGTATAGTTACGTTGTTCATCATCACGTTGCACGCTTTGGAGCCCTGTAGCGACGTAGTGCTGTAAATATACAGATATGAAGAATAAAGATGCAGAATGTTCTCAGAGTTTGTTTTATTATGAACGTTTAAGAGTTTTCGCATACAACATTCGAAGGCATTATTTTTCAGTCGTCCTCGTAATTTATTGAGGATTAATAAGAGGTTGTAAAAAACTGAAGCCCCTTCTGATGCTTAGAAAGGTGCACCCATTAAACTACTCCCTGCCCTGAACGTGCCTAAAGCAAAGAATTCACTTTCTGTCTTAACAATCAGACTGGGCATCCCAGGAGGAATGGTCACTTCAAGCGATGTGAGAGGAACGATCATTTGAAGCATAATACTTCATAGAGACTTATGCTCCATGCCGAATGGTTTCCGAAATAGAACACATTTAATGTACATTGCTATTTATTTTCTGTATTATGTATTACACTGTCAAGTTCATGCATGTGAAAACAGTTAGTAAACCTTACGACATGCTTTTCTACACTACTGGCCATTAAAATTTCTCATACACAAACAGCAGTTGACCGGTGGTCCCTGGTGAAACGTTGTTGTGATGCCTCAAGTAAGGAGGAGGAATGCATACCATAACGTTTCCAACTTTGATAATGGTCGGATTGTAGCCTATCGCAATTGCGGTTTATCGTATCGCGACATTGCTGCTAGCGTTGGTCGAGATCCAGTGACTGTTAGCAGAATATGGAATCGGTGGGTTCAGGAGGGTAATACGGAACGCCGTGCTGGATCCCAACTGCCTCTTTTCACTAGCAGTCGAGATGACGGGAATCTTATCCGTATGGCTGTAACGGATCGTGCAGCAACGTCTGGATCCCTGAGTGAACAGATGGGGGCGTTTGCAAGACAACAACCATCTGCACCAACAGTTCGACGACGTTTCCAGCAGCATGGTCTATCACCTCGGAGACCATGGCTGCAGTTACCCTTGACGCTGCATCACAGACAGGAGCACCGGCGATGGTATACTAGACGACGAACCTGGGTGCACGAGTGGCAAAACGTCATTTTTTTTCGGATGAATCCAGGTTGTGTTTACAGCATCATGAAGGTCGCATCCGTGTTTGGCGACATCGAGGTGAACGCACATTGTAAGCGTGTATTCGTCATCGCCATACTGGCGTATCACCCGGCGTGATGTTATGGGGTGCCCTTGGTTACACGTCTCGGTCACTTCTTGTTCGCATTGACACCACTTTGAACAGTGGACGTTACATTTCAGATGTGTTACGACCCATGGCTCTACCCTCCATTCGATCCCTGCGAAACACTACATTTCAGCAGGATAATGCACGACCGCATGTTGCAGGTCCTGTACGGGCCTTTCTGATTACAGAAAATGTACGACTGCTGCCCTGGCCAGCATATTATCCAGATCTCTCCCCAACTAAAAACGTTTGGTCAATGGTGGCCGAACAACTGGCTCGTCACAATAAGCCAGTCACTACTCTTCATGAACTGTGGTATCGTGTTGCAGCTGCATGGGCGGCTGTACCTGTACAAGGCATCCAAGCTCTGTTTGGCTCAATGTACAGGCGTATCAAGGCCGTTATTACGGCCAGAGGTGGTTGTTCTCGGTACTGATTTCTCAGCACCTGTGCACTCAAATTGCGTGAAAATGTAATCACATGTCAGTTCTAGTATAATATATTTGTGCAATGAATACCCGTTTATCATCTGCATTTCTTCTTGGTGTAGCAATGTTAATGGCCAGTAGTGTAATTTCTGTATTATGTATTACACTGTCATGTTCACGCATGTGACAACAGTTAGTAATCGTTACAACATGCTTTTCACAAAACATAGATTGAAAAACTTTTACCACATTCGCGTCTAAGGGTTATCGTAGGCGTCACATGTTGCTACTGTATAGCGCTTTCGTGCAGTCTTGGGAGTATACGCTTGCCAGGACGCCTCTGCACGCTCCGTAATGAGGGTAGCAGCGTCCATGATACGACCGAGCAGTTCATATCGTGTATTGACCTTTCATTTGTACACTTCAGAGTTCATCCAGACACATCAAAAAAATGTAATGGCACAAGTTCTGTCGGTTTTTGTGACCACTTAATTGCACTATCAGGACCAGTGTAGCGTTTTGTGTAAGAGTGACTGAGACATTTCCTAACACGTCTCATAAAATTTGGTGGGGCTGGGAGAACATTGCAGTCAGTGTGGCCAAAGGAACGTCGTCAAGGTGTCCAACAAGCGAATTTTCCAAAAAAGAAAAGATGCCAAGCTATATCTAAGTGCAAACCCAACAAACTTGTGCATAGGCATCCAGCCTGTGAGTGCTGATTGACTTGCCTTGTCAGACTTAGCGTATAAATTAAGTTTCAAACTTAATCCGTCTAAAACACAACCAGTCTTAGTTGCTCATAAAAGCTTCACAACCGTCAATACAGAAAATCTCTTCCACCGTTAATTCTAAACGGTATATAAATAATCTTTCCTTCTTCTGCAAAGAATTTGGAAATAATTCTGGACCATCACCTAGACTAGACTGAACACACAGTAGCAGTCTGTAAGAAAGTGTCGGCGTCACTTAACTCACTACAGAAATTAAAAACAGTGTTTCCTTTCGAGCTTAAAAAGAAGCTTTAGAGTCATTTATATTCTCTATACCTATTTATGGCGATGCTATTCCCCAAGGACGTTCATACGAAAGCTCAGGCAGGGTGTAACCTGCGAAGAATGCTTGTGCACGATAAATTTGTGTCAGTCTCTTTTTTTACGATATCAATCCTGCCTGCAAACAGTTATCGGGGCTAAGTGTCCATAAGCGCAGTGACTGTCACGTCGCCGGTCGCTGTGGCCGAGCGGTTCTAGGCGCTTCAGTCCGGAACCGCGCTGCTACTACAGTCGCAGGTTCGAATCCTGCATCGGGCATGGATGTGTGTGATGTCCTTAGGTTAGTTAGGTTTTAGTAGTTCTAAGTCTAGGGGACTGATGACTTCAGATGTTAAGTCCCTTAGTGCTTAGAGCAATTTGAACCATTTTTTTAATTGTCACGTACTATGTTTGCTCTACTCTCTTCTCAATTACTGCACTCTCTCTTATTTACCTTCAACTTTTACACTACTATCTGAACAGCACAGGAGAAATAGCCGCTCGAAACACAGTTAAATCCTCTCTGTAGCATACTCTCTAAATCATTCTCCATGTCAGGGACTCGACTCGGGAGCAATCTTCCACAAAGTATCAAAGAAACAAAATCCCTTCCCACCTTCAAATGACAGACAATAGCCCACCTTCTATCACAATAGACACCTATCCCATACTCATATCCTCAGCTTAGTCTCGGAAACTGACATTCCCCACCACCACCCCTTTTGGCAGCACAGCTATTTGTATCTTTTTGTTTCGTATCTTCTACTGTCAGAGTCATCTCACTCTTCTCCTATCTACGTTCTTCTCACTCTCGATGTCTGTAATCATACTGAAAAGCTCCACAATAAATTATATAATTTATCATATTATTATTATGGTTATCATTATTAGTGTATTGTTATTATTGGTTTCAATTATAACTTTTATCACTACTATCACTGTTCATATTATTATGACTATTATATCTGAACCTTTTTGTGAAATCTTTAGTATGTATCGTTCCTGGTCAGATGTAAGACAGAGCATTAAGGCCCTAATCTTATCAGGTTAGATTAGCAATAAATAAATAAATTAATAGTTCTATACCGTCATGCGCTCTTCTAAATGACGGGACCTATCAAAATGTTAGAGATGATACTGTACCAAACCTTGATAGAAAAGCAAACTTAGAAACTGGTTTCCACTGTATTGCGTGGATTTCCTTGTGACCATTATTGAGCAGCTGGTGTTTTGTTACTTTCATTCCGAATAAAAGTGGCTTCATCGGTATTAATGGAAGCAAATGAGCGTTTTAATTTAACCAGTGAGAAAATTCGAGTGGCTTGTGGCTAATGTGACGCTTGCGGACACGCTATATGTGAAAAGAGTACAAGTTTTCTGCATGTAACGTCCAGTATACACGTGTTCGTGGGAGATTTATACGTGCAGAAAGTCACCATGTGCTGGTAGTAGGACTGAGTTCCCCAATGTCACCAAAGCGTTGCTATTCCAACACCAAATATTTTGAAAAAAAAAAGATGGTAACTTGGAAGAATATCTATTTTCCGCAATGTGCTGAAAACATTGCTAAATACAGGATTTTGACTTGTGGGAAAGAGCCGACAGTATTCTTTGACAACACAGCAGCACTACAATTGAAGAAGCCGTAAGCATACACCATATCTACATACTCATCATTCGTGCAGATAGGTGGCATTTTAGCTAGTGCGTGAACACAGTTAACCGATGCTTCTCTCTGATACACTCTCAATCCCTCGTGCCACTACACTCACAACACACAATGTACAACTGCGCATTGAAAGGGTTATTTTAATGGGAGAAAGACATCCCGAGCGAAGAGGATGAAAGTAACTACTTACTTTGAGGTAGAAGAAAACGTCAGAGAAGCTGGGTGGGCAGCACACGTCCGTGTGCGGCATTATCTGAAAAACAAATGTACGCTCTATTCTAGCTCAAGAACCATTCCGAACAGGGCATATATCCATGTGAAATTACTTCCAGTGAACGTATCTATCATATCCCTGAATAAGGACCAATCCTCCCCCGGCACACTGTACATTAAGAACGAAAGGGGACAGCACAGTCGACCACAGACGCAATTGAATATGAATATTTTCACGAAGGCCCACAAACATATTAACGAAGAGAGTCACAGACCGAAAAGGGTAAAAAGGCACTGAAATAGAGGCAAAAGTGCCTGAAAACGAGAATTCATTACGGGACCGATAAAGAAAGGCACACACATAAGTGACCAGAGAGCACAAGAAATAAAACACGTTATTGAAGGTGAGCGAGAAAGATATTATTGACAGCACTTGTTACTAGAACGGTGGCAAGCAGGCGTCTATGCTAGTGGTGAAATCGTAACTGTGTGTGGCCACTGATTTTCCGAACAATCAGATAGTGGGCAACACTAGCGATCAACATTGTTGATAACTGTTTACTTCGACTAATCAGCGATCTACAAGTATAATCGGCCATGCTGGTGCCTGTAGCCTGACTCTTAAACTCTAGGACAGAGTGGACTACGAACTGTCTGTCCCACACACGGAAACTCGTCCTCACAGCAAAAGGTGCCTGGTCTCAGAGAGACAAAGATCTACCTGTGGCGATTATTTAACACTTCGGGATTCAAAGAAAACGACAGACTGCGCAAAGGCTTCTAATGTTCATACCCAACCTACCTGTGCACATCTGCACGGATATGGGTTGCCTCTCACTAACTTCTTCTAACGGCCAGAACCGTCTCAGGAGCGCCTCTCTGTTGTATTCGTGCGTAAAGGACTGTTAAAACAGCACAAGGAGCTCGCTTAGAACGGAAAATGGCAACGAGGTTACATTACGAATTCTTAATCACTTGCAATTGCGACCAGCAAAAATTATGGACATAACGTTTATAATGGAGCAACAATGCTCTCTGTTCTGTATCTCTCCTGCGTCCTCGCAAAATACACAAATTTGCTTATCAAATTATAGTCAAAATTAATATCACTGCTGGTCTTACAGACTTGTTAATCTCTAACCTGGAGAGTGTGGAATAACAATGAACACGATTTCACCTTTTCAACAAGAATGTAAAAATACTTTTTTGCTTCTTTTTATTTCAGTATACACTCAGCCAACTTTACTGTTTCTCAGTTTGAATGCTATAGATTCCATAGTCACATGACTTCATCATCAGACGCAAAGCGACTGCATAGACAGATAAAGACAATTCATTAAAAATTGTTTATTTGATAACCTGAAATTCGTAGCAGCTGAGGTACTCACCTTTTTCAATGGCTATCGAAGCTACAAAATTAATAACAGACGATTTTGTGCACTCCCCAGATGGAGCATTGAAGTGAATTGTGAAACTTGTTTCTATTGCAAGACGAAAATAATTCTTATGTAGAAAGTAAGATCACTATTTAAATTGAGAAAGTCGAAGACAGTGTGCATTAACCCCAGACTAACAGCTCGTAATTAGTTGAAGGTGTCTCCAATAGAACGGGAAACAGGTTTCTTTACGTATTAGATATATTGCTTTTTAATGTACGATTAATTGATGACAATTTTTAATGCTCCTCAGTAAGACAGCTGATATGAAATGCGCTTTCTTATTGCTTTTTCTGGATCCCATTAGAATTTTATGACGTATAGGACTGTGTTCCACTACTGTAACAGTTGTGTAACTGCTATAACGAAATTTCAGAGGAGGAACTCTGCCGAAATGCCATTCATGGGCTCCTTCTAAGCACCAAATTTTAAAAGTGTAAAATAACAGATAGTCGATTATGGCTAGTCATGTCTAATCCAGAAAATTTGATTGGGAAGTTTCGCACTTCTATAGTTGCAAAATCTAGGCAATATGGCGAAGCTAAAAACACTCTCGTAGAATACTTAAGAAAAATAACGCATTAAATTGTGTAAATAAACGACTATAATTAAGTGAGACTTATCTTGAGAGTTTAACTTTAAAAATTAGCTTTAGTAGTGGTTTACATTGGCAATTGCAGCGCTTGGATTGTATGACAGGTTGTTTGAGAAACTGCGTCTATTGCAAACAGAGTCGAAACAGAATGTAATCTGACTGAATAATTTCTGAGGAAGTGTATTGAGTCGCCTAGTAAAGAAAACCAGATCATTTCTAAGTGAAGTTCCAAAATCCTAATATTATGTTTCATACTTCTTTAATTTTCTGGCACAAAATTTGACAAAATGTTATCTGATTTCTGATAGTATGAAAGGAAGTCTCTTGAAATCAGATATTTAATATTTTCTTTATCTCTTTTGGCTTACCTGTGACAATGAATAACACTCGGGCAACTGGTCTCTGGAAACTGCTACTGCTATTGAAAGCTATTAAAAACGCGAGTCTCATATACAGACTAACTACAGATGAACTCCGTGTGCAATGAGTCGACGTAGTGCGTCTGCATTTTAAATTGAAATTGTGAAACTTTATCTAATGAATGACAAATATTGGGAAATGAATTTTGGTGTGGTCAATTACGTTTATGTTGATTCGTTTAAATGTTGTATTGCCAATTTTAGGAAAGACACTTTACAAAAGTATTCTTCACTATAATCAAGACCTGCAAGGGAATGACAAACTCCGAAAATACTTTAAGGTTGTTTCGTAAACGGTGTCATGTTCAAAGAATTATTATGATATATATATATATATATATATATATATATATATATATATATATATGTGTGTGTGTGTGTGTGTGTGTGTGTGTGTGTGTGTGTGTTCATGGTAGATTACAATAGGTTGCATTAACTGAGTTAATCTTTCCTGATTTGTCGCTAGTGTTGCCTTATAAGGAAGAGGGGGAATTTCTGTGTTGGATACTTAATTATTACAGTGGTATGCAAGTAGCACCTCGCACGCAACTAAAGCAAACATAAATTATTACCGTATTGTGAAGTCTTCATCAAATCAATTAAAAAATTTTTTTTCTCTCGCACTAAAGATATCAAAAACATATTGTAAAATTAATCTCCTCAATGCCACTTTATAAGGGATAGCGGTAGCGTATAAAAGGATATTACTGCTTACTCGTAATTACTACGCAGAAAACTGGATGAGATCTTTTACGGAGTTGAGAGTAGTATTATCTCGTAATACTCTAAATTAAGTTTCAAAATAATTATTCCCAGGTCATCTGCACTGATCTCTCTCCTTTTTTAAACCCCGTTTCAAAATCTTGTCATGTAAATGTATTTATGGATAATTCAGCTGTAAGAAAGAGGGTTTCCACCCCCAAAAAGGCATGAGACAGAAATAATATGCAATAGTCCCTCATAATCATGATGTACACAGTTACAAGATATAAACAGTTAAACACTTAAGTTACAGCACCAAAACCATCATTATTTTATAAATTTGTTGCTAATAATCGATTAGAAGTTCTATGAGACAGGGAGCTCAGAATTACGATAGTGAAAGAGAAAAAAAATATTTCTTAAAACTAACTTCAGCTCAGAATAGGGTGTATAACACTGCCGATTTTAACTGAAATTAAATCGAGTATTGCTGTGATTTTACCATCAAGCTACTGTTTTTCGTAACGTTTTTGCTCTCTACAGATACAGCAACCTTACGTGGAGACCCCATACATCCTCACACAAAATATTTCTTGAAAGGAAAATGTTAATTTGTTATTATTATTCATTATTACTATTATTATTCACGTTTGGGCCCTACTGGACCACGCGAAGTACAATCACGGGGCATTCAGTTATTTTCTTTTAGACTTTCTCTCTGCCCAAATTGTTTTCATTCTCTCGGAATGAGCTCTTTTCCTTTCATCAGACCATGTGGTTCCAGTTTTCTTTGGTTTTTCAGCTTGACCAACTACCCAGTCATGAATTTTTTGCCTAAATAATTTTCTGTCTTGAATTTCATCTTGTTTTATATCTGCCTCTTTCATGTCCTCTTTTATAGCAGCAATCCATTTTATTGTCTTAAATTTAGCTTTACTTCGATTTTCGTAGAATTCCACTACTTGTTTAGTCAGTCTGGTAGCATCCATTCTTTTAATATGCCCATAAAATTTTAATCTGCGTTTTTTCATATCCGAATATATGCTGGTGTATTGTTGAATTTCACAATTTGCTCTTAGCCTATATGTTCCTTCTTCAGTATATTTTGGACCTAGAATTTTTCTGATTACTTTTCTTTCTCTTTTTTGGATTTCTTGAATGTCCTTTTTTCTGTTTAAAATTAGCGTTTCAGCCCCATAAAGGCACTCTGGTTTTATGACCGTGTTGTAATGTCTCAATTTAGAGTACCTCGAGAGACATTTTTTGTTGTAGATGTCTTTTGTAAGTCTAAAAGCTGTCTCCATCTTTTGACAACGAATTTCATTTCCAATTTTTTCTAGACCAGTCTCTGAGATTGTTTCACCTAAATATTTGAATTGCGAAACTCTTTTGATTTTTCCATACTTAGTTTCCAAAAGTTTGGGTGCCAGTTTGTTGCTAGTCATATACTGTGTTTTTTTCAAATGTGATTTGGAGACCTACTCTTTCTGCTGTTTCTTTAAGAATTTCTATTTGTTTCTGAGCAATTTGGGTGTCCTGCGTTAGAATAACCAAGTCGTCTGCAAAGGCCAAACAGTCTATTCGAATATTTGTTCGTCCTAATTTCACTGGTTGGTCAATTTTGAACTCCAATTTTCGTTCGCGCCACTCTTGTATTACTTTTTCTAGAACGCAGTTAAATAGCAACGGAGAGAGTCCATCACCTTGCCTCACGCCTGTTTTTATTTCAAAGGGTTCTGAAATTTCTCCTCTGAACTTTACTTTTGATTTTGTACCAGTTAGCGTGTCTCTGATAATTGCCGTGGTTTTAGGATCCAGGCCTTGTTCTTTCACAATTTGGAAAAGAGATTCACGATCCACTGAGTCATAAGCCTTTCTAAAATCTACAAAGGTACAAACTAGTTTTTTATTGTAAATTTTTTGATGTCTGAGAATTAGTTTGAGGACTAAAATCTGTTCTGGGCAAGATCTATTTGGCCTGAAACCTGCTTGATATTCGCCAATTTTCCATTCAAGGTGTTGTTGTGCTCGGTTCAGAAGACATTGAGAGAGGATTTTGCATGTGACTGGAAGAAGAGAAATTCCTCTGTAATTATTAACATCAGTTTTGTCTCCCTTCTTATGAAGTGGGTGAATCAAGGCGGTTTTCCATTCATCAGGAATTTTTTCAGTTTGCCAAATGTTTTGCATGATTGAAGTAATTTCTTTAACGGTTTTTGGACCAGCTGCCTTTAAAAGTTCTGCAACAATTCCATCTTCACCAGATGCTTTGTTGTTTTTCAACCTATGAATTTCTTTAATGATTTCCTCTTCATTTGGTGCAAGTGAAACTGGATTGCATTGTTGGGGAATTTTTGGTGGAAATCTTTCTGTGGGCTCGGGGCAATTTAGAAGATTCTTAAAATATTTAGAAAGTTCTTTGCAATTTTCTTGGTTGTTAAGAGCCAACTGTCCATTTTCCTTCTTGAAGCAAAGATTCTGGGGTTGGTACCCCTTTATTTTGGTTTTAAAAGTTTTATAAAAATTTCTGGTATTGTATTCCTGAAAATCTTCTTCAATTTCTAAGAGTTGACTGTTCTCATATTGTCTTTTTGTTTGTCTAATTAGTTTTGCAGTGTCTTTTCTAGTTGTCAGGAATGTATCATATGTGTCTTCTGTCTTGTTGCTATTCCATGCTTTAAATGTCTCTTGTCTGGCTTTGATTGCATGATCACAGTTTTCATTCCACCAAGCATGTTTCTTGTGTTTTCGTAAAGGAATTTGATCTTGAGCTGTTTTGATAATCTTGTGTTTGAGTTGTTCCCAATTTTGTGCACTTGTTTTGTCAAATTCGTCTGCTAATAATGATGGTTGGATTTTACTGGTGTCAAATTTGGGGATTAATGGTGTCCTTTTGTTGAAATTTTGGGGTTTTAGCTTTAGTTTCACACGGGTTAAGTAATGGTCTGAGTAATATTGGCGCCTTTACGAACTTGAACATTTAAAATTTCTTTGTGACATGGATACGAGATTGCAATATGGTCAATTTGGAATTCACCTATGTCCTTGTTAGGTGATCGCCATGTCTTTTGTTTTGGAGGTTTTTTCTTAAAATGACTTGACATAATTTTGAGATTGAAATTTCTGCAAAATTCTACCAGCCTCTTTCCATTTTGATTGGTCCATTTATGTGCAGGGAATTTACCGACCGTTTTTCTAAATTTTCTCTCTTTCCCTAACTGTGCATTAAAATCACCCATTAAAATCTTTACATAATTTTGAGGAATTTTGGAGCCTATTCTCTAACACTTCCCATGACTTATTTACTTTTTCTGGATTTGTTTTATCCTACTGGTTGGTAGGCATGTGTGCGTTAATTAAACAGTACATTTTATTTGCACATTTCATGGAAATTGTCATTAGTCTGTTGTTTACTGGATTTACTTCGATTACGGAGCCAAGAATGTCTTGCGAAATTGCGAATGCAACACCCAGATGCGGAGTGTTTTTAAGAATTCTTTTGTCTGTTTTACTTTTAAACAATCGGTAGTTTCCAAAATCCATGGTATTCTCATCAGGCAACCTTGTTTCTTGCAGGGCTAAAATTTTGATATTTTGTTCTTTTAGTGTGTCTCCTAATTTATAGAGTTTTCCTGGTGTCAAGAGAGAGTTAATATTGATAGTTCCAAAAAATGTTTCGACCTTGGGCATGAGTCGGTCAAAAGACTTCGATTTCCTCTGGTTTGGGATATAGCGTTTCAGCCTAGTCTCCCCAGAATCCGATAGACTAGTTGCGCCACTGATGGCGGAGGATTTGTTACCACCTGGGGTAATTTTGTAATTACTAAAACGCTCCATAATAGTACTTAGAATCAAAGGGTTGAGCTCAGAAAAGCTCAGTGGTTAAGACTGGAGTGGTTAGTTCCAGAATTTGTATTACGGCCGCACCTCTGGTGAACAGACGCCGACCACAGTGCCGCTTGTTACAAGTCAGACGCAAGGTGGATTTATTGTATTATGTGCCTCTTCCGCTAGTTTGCTTGTATATAGATACATCAACAACCAGGATCACTTGGTGGTTAACATTGTAACTATTGTGCGTGTTTTGTCACGTTATCTTACCAAGTGTAGATCTTTGAGTACACATTCTTCCCGCCTTTCCGGATGATGCATCACTACGCCTAAGAGTCACAGTGTAGTTGGCACTAAGAGTCATTTCAGCAGAAGGACGATCTAAATTCACTGATGTTTACTATCACGTGTTGATAAACGTGGACGCATCACTTTTATCGTGTTCACTGTGATCTGTCCACAAGCTACTGGTTTCGGTTTATGAAGACATTTAAAATCGCTTGTGTATGCAAGATTCATAAAGAGAAAATCCTTCAGTTATAATTCAAGGGCACGTATGAAACTACTGAGAGCCCTTCTGGCGTTTTGGAGAGACTGCTACAGTCCACAGTCCGACCCTTTCACGGATGTGTTAGAGTAGCTGGGAGATGATTTCCTCTATTTTGGTCAATCACAAAGGTTTTGGAATTTGTATGTTGAGGTGTCACATTTGTACATATATAAGTGACAGGCCTGGTATTTCGTCCAATGTTTCTATAAGAATTGTTTATTTTTGCCAATGGAGATATTTTTTTCCTTACAAGAGCTACTACGGTTCCTCTTTACTTAGAGAAGACCTGTTTCGAAACACACAACTCCAGTTCCAATTTGACGTCATTGTATGTTCACCGTGCTCAAAGAAAATGTCAGACGTTCAACTCTAAACAACCTGAAAGGACACCTCTGCTGAAAATCTACTTCTGAAGTGAATTTATGATTGCTTGGCCAAGTTAAATATACAATGGTGCACTTGAAAATGAAACTGTGTGGTTCAAGACCGGTTTTAAATCTAAGATACGATTGTCGTATATTTATATTTTTTCATCCTTATGTTCCTATTGTATTTCCTGAAAACCGTTGATTTTTGAATCACTGTGTGCTCTTTACAAAGCATTTTTCACCACATAAAGCACATTATAAATTAGTTATGAACTCATTTAAATTTTAATTACGTGAATTATCGTGTCACTTCTGCTTAATTACGTTAGCCAACCGAATTATTGTATACATTTTTCTGTATGCATTGAGTGCCATCTGCATCTTCGATTGCAGACGCTGTAGCCGTAAACACGGAATGTCGACGATGTCTTCATATCATGTCACGCACAACCCGCATGTACATTCCGTGAATCTACACTACTCAAACAACTTTTTGGTATGTTGAGTCGAGTACTCGATACACTATTTCACTTCTCCACTCCCTCCGTATCCCCAACCCTGTGCAAGTCACGAATTGTGCGCTGGAAGAACAATTGTTGATAAGCCATCGTGTGAGCTCGATTCCCCCATATTTTACTTTCATGTTTCTGCGTGAAATGTACTCATGAGTAACTAATATCACGCTGTTCTTCTTTGGGTATTCTCTGCCTTATGTATCTGTGATGTCCAGTAATGGTCTCAGACTGAGGATCAGTATACCATTGTTGCCCATATGAGAAATTTCTTAGCTGCCTGCTCTTTGAATATTCTTCTAAGGAATCTAATACTCACATTTCTCATAGCTGCGATTTTATTTGGTTCTTCCACATTACGACACATCGTATGCGTACTCTCAAATAGTTGATGGGCATGTTTGCTTCTAGTGACTGTCCCACAAACGTGTAGTTGTACACTGAGGTGACAAAATTCATGGGATACCTTCTAATATAGTGTCGGTTCTCCTTTTGAGCGGCATAGAACAGCATCTCGACTTTTCATGGATTCAACAAGTCGTTGGAAGTCCCCTGCAAAAATATTGGGCTGTGCTGCCTGTACAGCCGTCCATAAGTGTGAAAGTGTTGCGGTGCAGGATTCTGTGCACGGACTGACGTCTCCATTATGTCCCATGAATGTCCGATGGGTCTCATGTCGGGCAATCTGTTCAGCCAAATCATTCACTCGAAAAGCCGAGTATGTTCTTCAAACCAATCACGAACAATTACAGCTCGGTGACATTGTGCTCTGGCATCTATCAAAATTCCATAGTTATTCGCGAACACGAAGCCCATGAATGGCTGCCAGTCAATGATCGATTCCGTTGGACCAGAGGACCCAATACATTCCTTATTAACACAGCCCACATCATAATGGAGCCACCACAAGCTTGCACAGTGCCTTGTTGACAACTTGGGTCCATGGCTTCGTGAATTTTTATCAGCTGAAATCGGGACCTACCTGACCAGGCCTCAGTTTTATCACCGTCCAACCGATATTGTCACGAGCCCAAGAGAAGGGCTAAGGGCAATATCGTGCTTTTAGCAAAGACACATGCGTCGTTCGTCTGCTGCCACAGCCCATTAAGCCAAATTTCAGCGCACTGTCCTAAAGAATACGTTCGTCGTGTGTCCCACATTGATTTCTATAGTTATTACAAGCAGTGTTGCTTATCAGTCAGCACTGACTTTTCTACACAGACGCCACTGGTTTCGTTCGTTGAAAAATGAAATGACCGTATGGAATTGTTGGCCGGGAGGCCCTATTCGGGTTCGACAGCCAATAGCAAGTTCTAATTCAGTCGACGCCACATTGGGCGACTTCCGTACCGATAATGAGGATAACATAACACCCAGATGATAAGCGTAGAAAATCTCCAATCCGGCAGGGAATCGAACCCAGGCCCGCTGCATGGGAGGCAAGCACGTTACCACTCAGTTAAGCAGGCTGAATTTCGGTCGTAAAGAGAAAGCGACTGCGTTGTCCGTAATGAGATGTAACACCTGAAATTTAGTATTCTTGGCGCACTATTGACACTGTAAATCTCGGAATACTGAATTCCTTTACAACTTCCGAAATAACACGTCCTATGCGACAAGTTCCAACTACCAGTGCGCGTTCAAGGTCTGTTAACTCACGTCGTGACGCTATAATCACGTTGGAAACCTTCTCACACGAATCACCTGAGTAAAAATTACAGCTCCGCCAGTACAATACCGTTTTATAAAAATGGCTCAAATGGCTCTGAGCACTATGGGATTCAACATCTGAGGTCATAAGTCCCCTAGAACTTAGAACTACTTAAACCTAACTAACCTAAGGACAACACACACATCCATGCCCGAGGCAGGATTGCGAACCTGCGACCGTTGCGGTCGCGCGGTTCCAGACTGAAGCGCCTAGAACCGCTCGGCCACACTGGCCGGCACCGTTTTATACTTTAGAAAAGTGTCGCTGTCGCTATCCGTGTATTTGCACGTAGCTATCCCATGACTTACCACCTCAGTTTACAGTGATACCCAATTCAGGCACGATGCGTTAGTTTATTTCATCTGAGGTCGAGTTAGCAATCTCTGAATCGAAACACTATGCATGTCGCCACTTTCGTACGTGAATACTACATGCAATCATAGCGTTAACTGTAACTGGTTATCTACGTAACAAACAATATTCTTAAGACTTGATTAATGGCAAAGTAAAAGAAAACGTCCTTGAAATAAGAAGGTAATACTTTCGACAGTTAACTATTATTGTACTAAGTCTAAAAACACCATCATCATAGTTTCTATTAGCAAACGACTGGCCTTCCTGTTAATGTAATAACACTAGGATAAACTATAAGTAGTTTGCCTTGTCAGGAGCAGTGCGCTTGAGAATATGCCGCAGATTTGCTTCCACATTATCTTCATGTCTCATATTATTTACATGGACCAGATAGGTCATATTGCCTACCTTCTGGAACCACTCTTCAAGTAAGATGGTGCAAATACTTCTGCACCATAAATCTGATTGGTACTATCTTGCATCCATATCCACAGTTCACATAAAATGAATTATTACTGTAAAAGCATTAATTATCGTCTCCCTCAGCACCAGTGTTATCATAAAATATTAAAATGCTGAAGACTACACTAATACATGAACTGGCTAACCACTGCTGACTTGGTCCATCTCCTTCTGCAAACTCTCTGCCATACTCTTGTTCCAAAGATACAGTGGTCCAAAAACTAAAACAGACCCCCTCTGGTATCCTACACTACACTTATACACGCATGAGAAAAAGTTTTTCATCTCCCCAATTCCCATAACTCCTGAAGATAGACGTTGACTGTGGATATTGAATCAGAGACAGTCCCTCTGACTGTTCAGAGATGTCACTAAACCCGTCCAAAGATGTAAACAACCATACGCCAGGAGCGCCTATTAGACGGAGGGTGTCCGACAGCAGATCAGTTCCAGTCATTCCACCAGAAAGGAGGTACACGGTTCATGTTGTCTGTAGTTCAACCAAGCCTAGACGGTCAATACTGTGGTTCGATCGCGTCCCCATTATTACTTTGTGGGAGGAAGAGCTTTCAACAAAGGAAGTGACGAGGCGTCTCGGGGTGAACAAAATCGATGTTGTTCGGACATGGAGGAGATACAGAGAAACAGAAACTGTCCATGACATGCCTCACTTAGGCCGCCCAAGGGTTACTACTGCTGTGGATGACCGCTACCTATGGATTATGCTCGGACGAATCCTGAAAGCAACGCCACCATGTTGAATAATGCTTTTCGTGCAGCCACAGGACGACGTGTTGCATCTCAAACTCTGCATAACTTCATTCCCGACGTCTATGGCGAGGTCCATCTTTGCAATCCTGACACCATGCAGCGCTGTACAGATTTGCATCATGTTCTCTTCACCGATGAGTGTCGCATATGCCTTCAACCAGACAATCGTGTTTGGAGGCCACCCGATCAGGCTTAACGCTCCAGCAAGTGCACCAAGGTGGATGTTCCCTGCTGTTTTGAGGTGGCATTATTTGGGGCCGACGATACGCTGCCGGTGGTCATGGAAGGCGCCGCAACGGCTGTACGATACGTGAATGCCATCCACCGACCGGTAGTGCAACCATATCGGCAGCACATTCGTTTTCATTTACGACAATTCGCGCCCCCATCTTGCATATCTTGTGAATGTCTTACTTCAGGATAACGACATCGCTCGGCTGGAGTGTCCAGCATGTTCTCGAGACATTAACCCTATCGAACATGCCTGGGATTGATTGGAAAGGGCTGTTTATAGACTACGAGACCCACTAACCACTCTTGAGGGTTCTACGCCGAATCGCCTTTGAGAAGTGGGACAATCTGGACCAACAGTGCTTTGATGGACTTATGCGTAGTATGCCAGGACGAATACAGGCACGCCTCAATGGAAAAGACATGCTACTGGTTATCAGAGGTACCGGTGCAGACAGCAATCTGGGCCACCACCTCTGCAGGTCTGGCTGTAAGGTGGAGCAACATGTAATGTGTGGTTTTCATGAGCAATAAAAATGGCGGAAATGATGCTTATGTTGATCTCTATTCCAATTTTCTGGATAGGTTCCTGAACGCACGGAACCGAGCTGATGCAAAACTATTTCTGATGTGTGTACATTAAGTGTATTCGCAGTTGCGAATGTAGATAACCGTCAGCTGTAGAATGGAATGACGACAACGAAAATCTGTGCCTGATTGGGTCTCGGGACTCAAACCTAGTTTCCCAGTCATCGCGAGCGGTCGCCTTACCATCTGGCTATCCCAGAACAACTCACGACCAAAGCCAAACTTCCATATATCGGATTCCATGTGTCTACAACCAGTATTCGCACATCCATTGTATGTATTCCCGTACATGGGAAACATTTTGCTTGAAAGTCGCTTACCTGATGTCGGCAGATAAATACGATATATCTAAACGGTAAGGCGACTGCTCGCTATATGCGGGAAATCCAGGTTCGAATCTCGGCCTGGCATAATTTTTCATTGCCTTTATTCCATTATACAGCTCATTGTTATCGATATTCTTAATTGCGACTACATTTGATGTATTTCATAGCACCTGTAGCCCCCGCAGTACATGTTCTTTTGGTCATGCATGTATATCCGAAGGAACTTTGCAGCCTAATTTGGAATAACACAGGCACTGCAATATCGTATTAATCTACTGACACCGGGCAAGCGACTTTAAAGTAAGATGTCTCCCCTGTACGAGAATATACATAATGAGTGCTCGAGTACATGTTGTGGAGATATGGTCTGGATAGATGGAAGTGTGGGACTGGCCGTAGGTCGTGCCGAATGTGGGGGCAGCAGCTAGCGATATGCGGAAACCCGAGTTCGAGTCCCGATCTGGCACAAATTTTCATTGTTGTTCTTCCATTGTACAGCTGATGATCATCCACATTACCAACTGCGAATACATTTACTGTATTTCATAACGGCGCTAGTCAAGCCCGTACCTGTTGCTTCGTTAATGAACGAGTGGCCGAAGGAACTACGCATCGTAATCCGCAATAATACAAGCCCTGCAGTTTCGTACAATACTAAGCTGTCCTCTGGGTCAATATACTGCATATTTATACATGGAAAAGACGTTCCAAAAAAGGAATGGACCGGAGAAAAACTTGTTAGTTGACAGGCTTAATAGCTTCCCAGTTCGTTAGCTGAACCACTCTTTTCAGTATATAAAAATTATTGCTATAACTGCACAGCAATTATATAAATATGTTCCATTTTTAACTTCGATATACTTTTACAAACGTTTTATAACATCACTTTACCTATATACACAACAAATTAATAATTTAAAAAATTACATGATGAGCCAGAACATTATGCCGCGACGCTGGCTGTTTCCTGATGGAGTTGCGGGCTCGTGACGCTGTAATAAGAGTATGAAAGTGGAGCAGAAAGGGATCGTATTCATCCTAGAGAAGATCTGAGTGCACATGAAGAAATCAACTGATGTAAGCGACTTTGACAAAGGGTAGATTACTATTACGCGTAGCCTGTGAACGAATACCTTGAAAAGTTCTATCGTGGGCGTCTACACAGAGAGGTGGAGGGCCTATGAAACTACCACAAGGGGCTAAATTGTTGGGCGTCCACGACTCTACACAGAATGTGGGCTTCGGAGGCTAGTCTGGTCCGTAAGATAAGATAGATAGTGATCTGTGGCATCTCTTCCGAAAGGGCACAATGCTAGCCCACGCAGAAGTGCATCGGGGCGTTCCGTTTCTCGTACACTGCCAAACAGGGAGCAGCTCAGCAGACTAGCCCTGCGTGTTCACGTGTTGACCCAACGAAATCCCCAGTTGCGATTGCAGTGGGCGCGGAACCATCGGGATTCGACCGTCGATCATTGGAAAAGTGTCGGCACTTCGGATTAATCACGTTTCTGCTACAACAGGTCGATGGTCGTCTCCATGAACGCCACCATCGAGATGAACGGTTGCTTGAAACGTGCAGCGCGCCAGGGACGCAGGCTGATGCTAGCAGTGTTATGCTGTGGGATGCATTCTCCTGTGCTTGCGTGGGACCTGTAGTGGTAGTCGAAGGCACGCTAACAGCTGAGAATCACCTGCGTCCCTCCATACTTGATATCTTCCCCGACAGCGACGCCATCTTTCAGCAGTATAATTGTCCCTATCTCGAGCCAGAACCGCGCTTCGGTAGTTTGGGGAGCATTATTGTGAACTCGCGTTGATGTCTCGTTGACCAAATTCGCCTGATGTCAATACTATGGAACACGTTTTGGTCGCTATCGGACGCCATTACCGCGTACACGGATCAGTAGCCCGTTGTTTGCACGAATTACATAATCTGTACCTAGACGTCCAATGAATGGCACATACCTCCAAAAACTTGCCAATAAACTGTATGATCCCTGATAGGCAGAATCAGTGATGCATTTGGTTCCAAATATGTACAAACAAGCTACTAAGCAGGCAATCATAATGTTTTGGCTCATCAGTGTACATCAGATATTGACAATACACTACGAAAATGTAAACCTCTTTCTTGTGACCGCCGTCCCCTGTCAACAACGTGTCTATTGCTGACATAATTCTCGACGATTGCTTTTTTTATAACAGCTGATAAAACGGCCGCAGTGCCAGAATCCAAAGTTGGGGCACGACAACAGGTCCGTAGGTACGTAATCCAGATACTCGTAATTGTTTTGTGATGCTGGAGAAACAGCCCCATATGACAGCAGCCTTTGTTCATAAAGCAATGCTATTACAACAATTGGACGTGAAAAAGCGCAGTGGAAGATCTCTTGTACTGTTGAATCGCGGTACATACCAAGACAAGAAAGATGTACGCTGATAAACATGTGACTGAGTACATGCCAACTACCGAAAGGCCAGGTAGATGTTGAACGTTTTTTTTTTTTTTTTTTTTTTTTGTACTGATACGTCTGCCATTCTCCCTAATACGGTACACGAAATAGTCGAACAATATATGCGGCAGTTCTGTTGCCTATAACACTCCACAAGCGAGGTTTTTCAAGTCATGTTGAGTAAAAGTACTTAAAGTGGCTTGTTATGGTTTCAGCGAATAGCGGCTTTGGAATGTCGTTTCCCTGTTCTGCACATTTAACTGCATGCACTTTTCTATGTCACATGAGGACGACTTGGTAGGTTTAAGGAGGCTCATCTTGTGCAGTCCTAAAGTGTCGACTGCACACCGATCAGCGGAGCGCAGCGAAAAGATATCAACAGTTCACTGCCCCGCGCACCAATGGTAAGAGCGGGCTGCAGCACATCTCCAAGAAGACGCTGATTTAACGAGCTGCCCATCGCTGTTCGACCCAGTTCGGCAGAAGACTTCGAGAGCATGAGTACTATTAGGAAGACCATACCTATAGCCTGCGTTCTGCTAGTAGTAATAGTGAACAGTATTTGCGTTTAGGAGGCACAAGCAGCACGAGCTAAGTTTTATATACATTAAATAAAGTGCTGTGTCAATCTCGAAGTTTTTTACAGATGATTTTGGATTACTGCTATAGGCCGTCGCAAATTTTTCCTTCCTTCTTTGTATCGGTGCTGACGCCCTCCACAGCCGACACAACACCGATGGCAGTAACTCAGTGATTGTTAAGGATCTTCTTCACCCCACACCCTACGGAGTTACATGTTGAAGCAAGCATCGGAAACTAAACATGGCATGGTAGATGTAACTAACTTTTGTGGAAACATCAGTTTCTTGAAGAAGAGTGACAGCGCACAGGATTTTTAATTCCGAAGGTTATTTATGTCATTTCTTGTAGATAAACCCCGTACAGCAATATGTTTTCTCTTGACTGGTATACGTTCAAACAGATGGTACACATGGCTCGTCGCTGTCTTCCTGATTCGTAGTGATACACGCTGTATGCTAGCCTACGTTTAAGATTTTAAAACGCTGACATTTCTTGTGAAATCGTCAGTAGTGGACTCTACAACTACAAATTTTGTAACTAAAATACCACAATACGTCTGTATCATACCCTCATAGTAATGTAAAGAGAATTAGGAATGTCCCGTCATAAATGAGGTCATCATTTTCTTAAGCGATTGAGGGAAATCAAGGGGAACATAAATCAGGGATTTCAGTAATCGTTGTCCCGAATGCGTTTCTAGTGCCTTACCCTTCTCGCTACCTTCCAGTTAAATAAATGTAGCATAAAAATCAACAATTAACCTTTTTTGATTCAACTGGAACTCGGAACTCAATTACAGTAGAAAAGACAGTCGTGAAGGAACAACGTTTTCGCATAAATGCGCAACGGGACGGAGATCAATGCTCAGCGAACTGAATGACTGGATTTCTTTATCGCATCCAATCAGCGGGCAGAATACGGACGGACAAGTAAAGGAACTATAAGGAATAGTACGCTCCTCTGATTTCAATAACTAGGTGGTACTTCTACACGAAACGGCAGAATAATGTTTTCAGTCAGCTGTATCATTTCTACTTCATTCGAACACAGCGTCTTACGATCAATTAAAACCTTCTGGTTTAATATAGTTTCAAAAAGACATTAATTTTCACGTTACTAGATTCTTTTGTTGTTCCGAAAACGGCATCAAATAAATATTACAGATTTCGAAGAGCAAGGACGTGAACTACATAATATGGGATAACTCTTACGTCTTTTACGTTATTCGGAACATGTCTCCTGCAAAGAAATATATCGCGCAGCACTTAAAAATGTTTCAATGCCTACCTCGATGCCAATAACTTCTGCCCGTGCTACTGGTAAAACAGAATAAGTGGTTGACTTGCTGACACGTGTAATATTTAGGTACGGATGTGTTTTTCACTTATTTATATTCCGTGGGTGGCAGTAACGAAACACAAAGGAACTGCTAGAAATAAAGAATTATAGTATGTCAGTTTAATCAGTACTGTGAAGCCGAATGTGTATAAAAGCTTCTGTCTTTCCTAATAAGTGAAATCATGTCAAGGAAACATTACAAGGTATTTATTTGTGGGATGGTATATTCACCTTAATGAAGAGCTGGAACTGATGAAAGTTGAAAGTGAAAAAAGGAATACAGGAGTTGAAGGCTAATATCTATCGCTATTGCACAGCTTCCATATCTGGGAGCAAATGACTCTAATCATCCTTGTTTATAGTTTTGTTGCCTATTTGCGACCGAATTAGAAAGCCGAAAGCTTCATCTTCAAGCTCCGCGTAGTTTGACGAATGTATCGGGTTAACATATTACAGTACTCTCGCTTGTTGTTACTGTATTAATGGAAAGCTCTTCTTGCGAATATTTCATGAAGTAGATTACGTTTTTTGTGGATGTGGTGGTTTCATGGCTAACAATGGTTCTTACTTGGTACTCTGCAGGCCTTCGGGTGACGTTATCTCTTCTGATGTCTACTTGCGCCACAACGAAAGGTGGTATTTGCCACTCACATTTCTAGAAGATGTTATTCGTTTACTTCTCATAATTGCGTATTGATAACATAACTTATAGGTGTACGAAATGATATAATGATTTATTTCAATATACTACGATATAGATTTTGGTTACGTAGCTTCCTTCTTGCTTGTTTATCTTCAAAGAGGACGTAAGGGCCAACCCCTCTTCCAATACCTCTCCTTCTGATCAAACTGTCTCTTTACGTTTTTCTCTTCATCTGTCTATATCCACTTTATATTCCATCTTCTTCATTAATTTACTTTGTCTTCATACTCTTCCATATTTATGTTCAATCGCATTTGATCATTATGCATTCTGCTAAACCAATTATGTGAAGCTCTTTATGACTCGAACTATTTTTCTTGCCATCCGGAACTCATTGTTTGCCTGCCTACACGAAACATCGTAAGTATTTGCTCTGTGTTATTATTCTTCTGCACATGAAATGCTAAGTTCACTAGTTCCTTAGGTCTTCTTCTGTAACGTTATTAGTAACTATTTTATCTGTCTTCCATAACCATTCAAAATATTTTGTGAATTTTAATTAATTAGTCAATCTACAAGATATTTATTTTTTTTTTGTCTTCAGTCTACTGACTGGTTTGATGTGGCCCGCCACGAATTCCATTCCAGTGCTACCCTCTTCATCTCAGAGTAGCACTTGCAACACACGTCCTCAATTATTTGCTTGACGTATTCCAATCTCTGTCTTCCTCTACGGTTTTTGCCCTCTACAGCTCCCTCTAGTACCATGGAAGTCATTCCGTCATATCTTAGCAGATGTCCTACCATCCTGTCCCTTCTCTTTATCAGTGTTTTCCTCATATTCCCTTCCTCTCCGATTCTGCGTAGAACCTCCTCATTCCTTACCCTATCAGTCCACCTATCTTTCGTCTATAGCTCCACATCTCAAATTCTTCTCTTCCGGCTTTCCCACAGTCCATGTTTCACTACCATACAATGCCGTACTCCAGACGTACACTCTCAGACATTTCTTCCTCAAATTAAGGCCGGTTTTTGATATTGGTAGACTTCTCTTGGACAGAAATGCCTTTTCTGCCATAGCGAGTCTGCTTTTGATGTCCTCCTTGCTCCGTCCGTCATTGGTTATTTAACTACCTAGGTAGCAGAATTCCTTAACTGCATTGACTTCGTGACCATCAAACCTGATGTTAAGTTTCTCGCTGTTCTCATCTACTTCTCATTACCTTCGTCTTTCTCCGATTTACTCTCATACCATACTATGTACTAATTACACTGTTCATTCCGTTCAGCAGATCATTTAATTCTTCTTCACTTTCACTCAGAATAGCAATGTCATCAGCGAATCGTATCACTGACATCCCTTCACCTTGTATTTTAATTCCACTCCTGAACCTTTCTTTTATTTCCATCATTGCTTCCTCGATGTACAGATTGAAGAGTAGGGGCGAAAGGCTACAGCCTTGTCTTACACCCTTCTTAATACGAGCACTTCGTTCTTGATCGTCCACTCGTGTTATTCCCTCTTGGTTGTTGTACATATTGTATATGACTCGTCTCTCCCTATAGCTTACCCCTACTTTTTTCAGAATCTCGAACAGCTTGCACTATTTTATATTGTCGAACGCTTTTTCCAGGTCGACAAATCCTATGAAAGTTTCTTGATTTTTCTGTAGCCTTGCTTCCATTATTAGCCATAACGTCAGAATTGCCTCTCTCGTCCCTTTACTTTTCCTAAAGCCAAACTAATCGTCACCTAGCGCATTCTCAATTTTCTTTTCCATTCTTCTGTATATTATTCTTGTAAGCAGCTTCGATGCATGAGCTGTTAAGCTGATTGTGCGATAGTTCTCGCACTTGTCAGCTCTTGCCGTCTTCGGAATTGTGTAGATGATGCATTTCCGAAAGTCAGATGGTATGTCGCCAGACTCATATATTCTACACACCAACGTGAATAGTCATTTTGTTGCCACTTCCCCCAATGATTTTAGAAATTCTAATGGAATGTTATCTATCCCTTCTGCCTTATTTGACCGTAAGTGCTCCAAAGCTCTTTCAAATTCCGATTCTAATACTGGATCCCCTATCTCTTCTAAATCGACTCCTGTTTCTTCTTCTATCACAACAGACAAATCTTCACCCTCATAGAGGCTTTCAATGTATTCTTTCCACCAATCTGCTCTCTCCTCTGCTTTTAACAGTGGAATTCCCGTTACACTTTTAATGTTACCACCGTTGCTTTCAAAGTCACCAATGGTTATCTTGACGATCCTGTATGCTGAGTCTGTCCTTCCGACAATCATATCTTTATCGATGTCTTCACATTTTTCCTGCAGCCATTTCGTCTTAGCTTCCCTCCACTTCCTGTTTATTTTATTCCTCAGCGACTTGTATTTCTGTATTCCTGATTTTCCCGGAACATGTTTGTTCTTCCTTCTTTCATCAATCAACTGAAGTATTTCTTCTGTTACCCATGGTTCCTTCGCAGCTACCTTCTTTGTACCTATGGTTTCCTTCCCAAATTCTGTGATGGCCCTTTTTAGAGATGTCCATTCCTCTTCAACTGTACTGCCTACTGTGCTATTCCTTATTGCTGTATCTATAGCGTTAGAGAACTTCAAACGTACCTCGTCATTCCTTAGTACTTCCATATCCCACTTCTTTGCATATTGATTCATCCTGACTAATGTCTTGAACTTCAGACTACTCTTCATCACTACTATATTGTGATCTGAGTCTATATCTGCTCCTGCGTACGCCTTACTATCCAGTATCTGATATCGGAATCTCTGTCTGACCCTGATGTAATCTAATTGAAATCTTTCCGTATCTCCCGGCCTTTTCCAAGTATACCTCCTCCTCTTGTGATTCTTGAACAGGGTATTCGCTATTACTGGCTGAAACTTGTTATAGAACTCAATCAGTGTTTCACCTCTTTCATTCCTTGTCCCAAGCCCATATTCACATGTAAGCTTTTCTTCTACTCCTTCCCCTACAACTGCATTCCAGTCGCCCATGACTATTAGATTTTCGTCCACCTTTGCATACTGCATTACCCTTTCAATATCCTCATACACTTTCTTTATCTGTTCATCTTCAGCTTGCGACGTCGGCATGTATACCTGAACCATCGTTGTCGGTGTTGGTCTGCTGTCGATTCTGATTAGAACAACCCAGTCATTGAACTGTTCACAGTAACACACCCTCTGCCCTACCTTCCTATTCATAACGAATCCTACACCTGTTATACCATTTTCTGCTGCTGTTGATATTACCCGATACTCATCTGACCAAAAATCCTTGTCTTCCTTCCACCTCACTTCATGACACCTACTATATCTAGATTGAGCCTTTGCATTTCCCTTTTCAGATTTTCTATTTTCCCTACCACGTTCAAGCTTCTGATATTCCACGCCTCGACTCGTAGAACGCTATCCTTTCGTTGATTATTCAATCTTTTTCTCATGGTAACCTCCCCCTTGGCAGTCCCCTCCCGGAGATCCGAATGGGGGACTATTCCGGAATCTTTTGCCAATGGAGAGATCATCATGATACTTGTTCAATTACAGGCCATATGTCCCGTGTATACACGTTACGTGTCTTTGATGCAGTGGTTTCCATTGCCTTCTGCATCCTCATGCCGTTGGTCATTGCTGATTCTTCCGCCTTTAGGGGCAATTTCCCAGCCCTAGGACAAGAGAGTGCCCTGAACCTCTATCCGCTCCTCCGCCCTCTTTGACAAGGCCTTTGGCAGAATGAGGCCGACTTTTTATACCGGAAGTCTTCGACCGCCAATGCTGATTATTTATAAAAATTTAGGCAGTTGCGGGGATCGAACCCGGGACCGAAGACATTTTGATTATGAATCAAAGACGCTACCCAAGCTCACAAACCTTTAAATTCAGGAAACGCTCACCTAAGTTTCATAGCTTGTCTTTGTAGTATTGCCTTCATCTGTTTGCTTTGCAAAGATTCATCCTTACTCTCTCCTGTATTTATTATTTATTAAGGTGTGACAGAAAGCTGAACTGTAAGATACACTGCTTCTATCTGTCCATTCGGATTTTGACATGAAGTTTGATTTATATATTTGGACACAGGAAGAGGTGAGAGAATATTGTAGAGGCAGTGACTAAGCAGTGCGTGTTGGCACAGGAAACTCTGCCACAAGTGATGGTTTCGTTTCTTTTACACTCAATAATGGTGACGGTTGTAAAATATACTTTTGTTACATGCAATTACTGTACCAAGCTTTGGTAATAATATTCTTTAAGATAAATAATCGCCTTTTTCGTTCTGGTGCTCAAACTGGATGTTGTTATCAAACATTCACGTTCATAATAAAGAATTAACAATGGAAAAGTACACACATACACGAGCATATATATATATATATATATATATATATATATATATGCCATCATTTTCCTGTGTCCTAATAAATCCATCAAACATCATCTCAGAATCACGAGTCCGACATGATTATTGATGGATATATTAGGACACAGGGAAATGCTGGCAGTTATGGGTGTGGGAAACATTTGAAAATGTCATAAGATTGTCATAGGGTGATGGTATTAAATGTTACACCGAATTAACAAATAAAGTGACGAACTAGAAAGATGGAAGCTCCCTGAAAAGTAAAACTTAAAACAGAACATGTTTCAGAATATCTCAGAAAATTCACTTACGTGATTAAGAGTGTTGGATATGGATGTGAAACAGGCCTGCCTTTTTCAACAGTGTTTGACTGAAGGTGTGTCGAATTACACCTGAAAATACATGACGTAACCTGTCGGAAAAGAGGGGTTGTAACTAGTACGAAGCATGATAACTTTATTTCTGGGGCTGTTGTCGTCTCAGTATTTTTCAGTCTGTACAAATTGCGTAAACCTGATAAAGTATACGTTGTGAACATGATCATCGCTCCATTGGTATTAAGAAATAAATAAAGAAACCATACTGTATGAAATAGGTATTATTTCTTTGTGATGACTCACTACTTTCAGGTGCGCTATTAGACAATTTGTAGTACACAACTCTCCTAACTAAGCGGTAATTGTAATGGCTCCTGGGGTTCTATTTAACGTTGTTGTGGTGTGTACGTGTTACTTTAAAACGCACGAAAATGTAGCAGCAATAATAACAGGATTATTTGAAAGAAAGAAATAATCTCTAATCATTCTTATTTATGTGCTGCTGAGCCCGACTATAACGTGTTTCAACAATTCTTTATCTAACATTAAAATGTATGCACAAAATTATTGACATATCACACCTTATCCTCTACCCATAACAACACTGGTATCGTAAATATTTGTATTTTAAGTCACTAGTAAATTATTCTAAGAAAAATGTATCTTATGCACTAGCCATTAAATTATTTCATTTGCTCAAAGTCAAAGATTGTTCTACTGAGTATAATTTTACTTTTACAATAGCAAAAATAGTAAATTCCTGTGGGTTCTTGTCCTCGGAGATCAAATATTGTAATAACGATCAAAAGACTTAGTATCTGATTATCTCTGCAGTTTAAAATTGCCGCCACATACGCTCACGTAATGGTGGTAAACAGAGCCCAGTCTTAACTGCTGCGGATGCAAAACCTAAAACATTCACAGTTGGTTATTTAGTTTCCAATAAGAGTCCGTACACTAGAAATCCATTTAGTAAATCGTACGTTGTATTATTCTTTCGATCACTTATGACTACCTTTAAAAAATTTAAAAGAAGAGATCTCATCTTATCTTCGATGCCATCCGTTTCATACATCATAAAGAAGAATAACAGAAGGAAAAATTCCGCAGACAGTGCAATGCCAATACATTCTTTTAGTGGTATTATCTGTTATTATATGATTATTTTTTGTAGGAACCTGGTTATAAAATAATATAAAATATTGCTGCTATTTCACAATATTTTAATAAGTCACGATATAATTATAAGTCTTTTCTCGGTTCTCACATATAGGCTTAAATGTCATTTCTGGAAAAATATTAGTCTTCAGCACTGTCCCATACAACGGCGACACAAAATATTAGTGATTACACTACATTGCCCCTTGGGCTGGAAAAAAATACATTTCTTCACAGATAGGATTTTTTTTTATACAGTCCCCTTAGTCAGTTCCACATGTCGTTCAATTTTCACTTTAGATAAAGAGTTTTTGCTTGCAAGATTTAGATAGTGGTTAGACAAAACATCAAGTAGTGTATCATATGTCTAGTGTGGATATAGTAGTTTTAAGGCTGCAGAGACTTCCCGGAATTGCTTATCCGGCCACATTCGGGTTTACAGCATCCAGAAGACGGAGAACAGAACCGTCCAAGGTGCTTCTAAAAACTACAGTTACCTAATCTAAGTGTGTGACTTGACGTGTTCATTATGGAAAATATTGAATCTGTTGTTGAGGTCAGAAGAGGTCAATAAATGTTTTACAGTTCTTTGCAATTGAAACAAAATTTGAACGAAGATCCTGGCGACGTGGAACACCCAATCCTGTATCGAGTTTCTGGATCGGAGGTCGAAGACAGGTGGAGGCCGCTGCTGATGGAAGCTGCTGCTGGTTCGCCCCCAGAACGTCGATGGAATGCCGGCTGCCGTCAACTGCACCCGGTTCTCCATCTAGTATTTCTGGCACAGTTTTACTTCCACGTTCCACGTTCCTCTCGTCCATTGTGGGTACTTGCAATAACGAAAGTCGGTGACAAAGAAGATATTTGTTTTGTGAAGGTGAAGAAGGAAGTTTATCTCCATTCATAATGATTCACTCATTTTACTTACGGAAGATGTTCTTCATATAATCACTGTTCTGGTTAATGTAGTGATTCGCAGTTCGTTTAAATACATCACACCTGTATGACACTGCAATTTTTAAAGAGTCTGGTGTTCATCGTGTGCTTTGTTTATTTCTCACTGTCCGTAAACATCTGCGCATGGTGCAGTGGATCCGGCGTTGCACTCGTATTGCTGGAGAGCAGCTGGCAGTACAGTCTGTTTCAAGAGTTCATACTCACGAGGTTATCTTATTATATTAAAAGTCTGAGGTCTGTTGAATTCTTTTTTAATTTCAAAGTTTGTTAAAAGTTTATCAACGTCCAGTCATTGCTGCTAACATATGCACTCGAAGAGTTTCATATTATCACTGATTCGAGGGATTTATCACCGCTGAACACAGTTTTAAAAATGAAAAACACAGTTTATGCGTTTTCATTTGATTTTTAAAGTTCTCGTAACACACATAGGACAGATATAGATTACTGCCGGGGCTCATAGTTCCACGCAACAGACAATCTTCACATCTCTTTATACTTACGCAGCAGTGGTATTTGTTCTTGTCTACAGTTGGTTTTATGTCGAAACATGTAGACAAAAATCATATAATATAATGAGAGTCATATAAAAAAATTGACTAATAAACTTATCTACATTTGTCTTGACCAATAGATCATTTTCGAACCGTGTGGATTTCAGCACATTGCCATAAGTTGGTAAGTTTTATTTGTTTATTGTCATTTACTCTCATTCATTCACAATCGATTAAATCTAATAGTTAGTGTTTCGGAACAGATGCCCATATTCGGTACACCTACTAAAATATCTCAACGAGCTAACGGAAAGGCAAAACCCTAAAGTTAAAATACCCAAAGTGGTACGCAAGAAGCAAATACTCCAAACAGAACGAAATCAGAAGTAAGCAAACACGCGGACTAGCACTCAATTAAGTATCGTTCGTGTGTGTGCACTACCCAAATCAAGGTAAAGTACATTCATGACTCATCCACATTCATAGATGCATGCTGTACTTGAAATATATACATATTTACGCCAGTATAAACTTGGTAGAAGAAGCAGAAAATCATATTTACATTAAAACATGTATTCTAATTCATAAAAAATTGTAGTGATTGAACTTTCAGTATTGAAACTTAAAAGCTTTAAATGCTTTAATTGTTCTCTTATGGGAAGTTAGATTTGATCAGGAACTGAAATTACAGTTAAACATATCATTTGGTCATACATGACCTGAAATAAATCCTTATTAACTAAGACACGTGAATAAAAGTATTCACAATAAAACTTCTCTGTAACTACCATTTACAGATTTTACAATGGTACTTATGCACTGAATATAATTTGTTACTTGCAATCAATGAACTGTGTTTCTTACTGCAAATATTTCTTAAGGTCCCGATGACAATAGAGTCCTTTTATACTTTCAGTATTGACGTCTTGCAGTAAACAGGTACCGTCATGAGGAATTGAAACTATCATGAATGGCCCTTCATATAGTATATGCCATTTTTTATTTTTCATCTTAATGCGTGAGGGCGTAGGGTGCGTTCTAAGCAGTTAGTTCGTCGACTGAGTATTTCTTCGTCCAAGGGACCGAATACGAAGCTTTACAGTAGGTCTGATGCGGGTACACTTTCATATCATAAATATAGCCTTTTATAACACCTGGGCGATCTATGAATACTTTTAATAGGTAGACACTAGATTCACTAATTGCCTAGCTTGGATTTTGTCAATGCATTAAGCTTCCTTCACTTTCTCCTCAACCATGGCAGAGATATCACTCACATTGTTGCGAACATAACCCTTTTTGCTAGTATGCCACTCTTTCGGGTGATCATACTCTAATATAAGAAATTTTTGTTCGCTGACCGCTATATGTACAGGTCTTGTCAGCTGAAGTCCTGCCTCGACTTCCCGATTGAGCTGTAAGTTTCTCTTTCGCTCCTGGTACGTTTGCAGACTCCTCGGGCTAGATCTATCGTTGTTTCTCTATCCAGGATAAATTCGAAGCAGAAAATTATTGGTACAGATAGGTTTTCCATAACTAGGAACCTGGAGTTGAGGCTATCATTTCAGAAGGAAAGCTCTATCTGCGTTTGGAACTTTACCGTCAGTGATTTCTTTCCAAAAGCTCCAATACCTTTACAGTTGCTCACTGGCAGAACCGATAATCGCTTGACTTGCATGTCCCTCTTGAAAAATTGCTCACTTATCACTGACATATTTGTTCCAGCATCAAGGAGTACTGGGGTAATAATTCCATTTACGGACGCATTAACTGTTGCCTGTATATATTCTGCTGTTCAGTTATCAGAGACAGTATCTTCTTGATATAATTCATACTCCAATTTTATTCCATCCTGATACCTAGTCATATTAATTCTGTTGGGAATACACTTATTGCCTTCATTTTGTAATCTGGTCTCCTGACGAAGGCTTATAAGGACCGAATCTAGCTTGTCGGATTCGTTGTTGCTTGTTTCGTATCCGGTGATCTACATCTACATCTACATCCATACTCCGCAAGCCACCTGACGGTGTGAGGCGGAGGGTACCATGAGTACATCTATTGGTTCTCCCTTCTATTCCAGTCTCGTATTGTTCGTGGAAAGAAGGATTGTCGGTATGCCTCTGTGTGGACTCTAATCTCTTTATCCCCATGGTCTCTTCGCGAGATATACGTAGGAGGGAGCAATATACTGCTTGACTCTTCGGTGAAGGTATGTTCTCGAAACTTCAACAAAAGCTCGTACCGAGCTACTGAGCGTCTCTCCTGCAGAGTCTTCCACAGGAGTTTATCTATCATCTCCGTAACACTTTCACCATTACTAAATGATCCTGTTACGAAGCGCGCTGCTCTCCGTTGGATCTTCTCTATCTCTTCTATCAACCCTATCTGGTACGGATCCCACACTGCTGAGCAGTATTCAAGCGGCGGGCGAACAAGCGTACTGTAACCTACTTCCTTTGTTTTCGGATTGCATTTCCTTAGGATTCTTCCAATGAATCTCAGTCTGGCATCTGCTTTACCGGCAATCAACTTTATATGGTCATTCCATTTTAAATCACTCCTAATGCGTACTCCCAGATAATTTATGGCATTAACTGCTTCCAGTTGCTGACCTGCTATATTGTAGCTAAATGATAAGGGATCTTTCTTTCTATGTATTCGCAGCAGATTACACTTGTCTACATTGAGATTCAATTGCCATTCCCTGCACCATGCGTCAATTCGCTGCAGATCCACCTGCATTTCAGTACAATTTTCCATTGTTGCAACCTATCGATATACCACAGCATCATCCGCAAAAGGCCTCAGTGAACTTCCGATGTCATCCACAAGGTCATTTATGTATATTGTGAATACCAACGGTCCTACGACACTCCCCTGCGGCACACCTGAAATCACTCTTACTTCGGAAGACTTCTCTCCATTGAGAAAGACATGCAGCGTTCTGTTATCTAGGAACTCTTCAATCCAATCACACAATTGATCTGATAGTCCATATGCTCTTACTTTGTTCCTTAAACGACTGTGGGGAACAGTATCGAACGCATTACGGAAGTCAAGAAACACGGCATCTACCTGTGAACCCGTGTCTTTGGCCCTCTGAGTCTCGTGGACGAATAGCGCGAGCTGGATTTCACACGACCGTCTTTTTCGAAACCCATGCTGATTCCTGCAGAGTAGAATCCTAGTCTCCAGAAAAGTCATTATACTCGAACATAATACGTGTTCCAAATTCTACAACTGATCGACGTTAGAGATATAGGTCTATAGTTCTGCGCATCTGTTCCAAGTTCCTTCTTGGAAACGGGGATGACCTGTGTCCTTTTCCAATCTTTTGGAACGCTACACTCTTCTAGAGGCCTACGGTACACCGCTGCAAGAAGGGGGGCAAGTTCCTTCGCGTACTCTGTGTAAAATTGAACTGGTATCCCATCAGGTCCAGCGGCCTTTCCTTTTTGAGCGATTTTGTTTCTCTATCCCTCTGTCGTCTATTTCGATATCTACCATTTTGTCATCTGTGCGACAATCTAGAGAAGGAACTACCGTGCAGTCTTCCTCTGTGAAACAGCTTTGGAAAAAGACATTTAGTATTTCGGCCTTTAGTCAGTCATCTTCTGTTTCAGTACCATTTTGGTCACAGAGTGACTGGACATTTTGTTTTAATCCACCTACCGCTTTGACATAAGACCAAAATTTCTTAAGATTTTCTGCCAAGTCAGTACATAGAACTTTACTTTCGAATTCACTGGACGCCTCTCGCATGGCCCTCCTCACATTACATTTCGCCTCGCGTAATTTTTGTTTGTCTTCAAGGCTTTGGCTATGTTTATGTTTGCTGTGAAGTTCCCTTTGCTTCCGCAGCAGTTTTCTAATTCGGTTGCTGTACCACGGTGGCTGTTTTTCATCTCTTACGATCTTGCTTGGCACATACTCATCTAACGCATATTGTACGATGGTTTTGAACTTTGTCCACTGATCCTCAACACTATCTGTACTTGAGACAAAACTATAGTGTTGAGCCGTCGGGTACTCTCAAATCTGCTTTTTGTCACTTTTGCTAAACAGAAAAAAATCTTCCTACGTTTTTTAATATTTTTATTTACGGCTGAAATCATGGATGCAGTAACCGCATTATGATCGCTGATTCCCTGTTCTGCATTAACTGTTTCAAATAGATCGGGTCTGTTTGTCACCAGATGGTCTAATATGTTATCGCCACAAGTTGGTTCTCTGTTTCCATTCTTCTCATATTCTCAATATTATTAGACGGAGGTGGTCTGTATGGATCCCATGACTGTGAAATCGGACTGTTTGGTACAGTCTGTGAATAATTTAAAGGCTGCACTTGGTTTGCAAAATTGTAGTGGGGTTGCTAATGACTCAGCCCTGGCTGTTGCCAGTACTGATGGTCATTACGCATATTTTTCGGACTATCCTTGTACGGACTTCCCGCTTTGCTATCGTTTCACCTTCTTTCATTCTTTTGATTGTTATTATTTGTATTCTCATTTGAATACTGCCTCTGATTATCATTTGCATGTTGATAATCTCAGTTTCTCTGGTAATTATGATTACTGGGATTGTCTTGTTTCTGGTAATGATCTTTCCATTGTAATCATTATTACCATTACATTTATTTTTATTCTTCTTCGGTGTATTTTCACCCCTTGTACGATTGTTCAAAGAGCTTTTTCCATTGGAATATTAGGTATGAGGATTTCCTGTATGTGAACTTCTTCGCACATCTTCCTGGACCAAGCCTAGTGAGTCTATTACGGACAGAAATTCTTTAAAGTCAGTGTTCGTAACATTCAACAGCTTTTCCCAAAATGTTATTCAGTGATCTTGTTTTTAATATTCTCAATAGATCTCAAGTTGATCGGCTCGTCCCAATACGGAGTCATACTGATGTATTTTTCAATGTATTTTCGTACAGACCCTGTCTTCGGGTTATATACTTCTGCACTGTTAACAATTTTCCCAAGTCTTCCTTGTATCGAGGCTGATCAAAAGTGATCAAGAAATGCCCTCTCGAAATCACTAAAAGTTGGTGAAGTCTCGGCAGCATTTACTGCGCAGCGTTCTCCGCAATATGTGTATCTTCTGTTCTTCCGTCGAAGATTTCGGACGGACACTTCTGAAGTTCCGTATAAATACGACTGGGTAGATATTCGTTTTTCTCCTTTCATTAAAAATCTGAAATTGACGATGTTTAATGATGCTTTGCTCATGCATCAATGTACTAGTAAAATGCATGGATCGCCTCTCATTTGCAGGCGTCGGGCGGAGTACTCGTTTTGCTACAGTTACAGTCCGCTTATAGTTTTGAATTTCTTGTAGGCACCAGTGGCTATGCTGATAAATGTTGGCTATCATGGCCTTACTTATCATCGATTCCAGCAGGGGTTTCTGGCAAACTTTGTATGTTACTCTGATTTATAACATGACCAGTTTGAAAATGTCTTGGCCTATTCTGCATTGCCACACTAGCAGTCTGCAAATGTTCAATTTTAGTTTCTTCATCATTGGATTCTGACACTATCCCTAAGTCTCGACTGTCTAGTTTAAAAACTCTACCTCGGTTTTAACTTTTTTCTTCACTTTGTTTTGTATACGTATTTTACCTTCAGTTTAAAGCAGTAGTCAGCATTTTAAAACTAGTTTCGAAGTTACTGATTTCAGGCTGCATATCATTTATTTTGGTGAGAATATTAGCCAATGGTTTGATCGTGTCTTTAATTGCGTTCACCACCGCATTAAAGTATGATGACAAAGCTTTATCCCTGTCGATTATCACTTGGTTAATATTTTGAACAATTTCTTTGTCCCACTGCATAAAGACCTGATTGATTTGTTCTAAGAATTTTCTTTCTCTTTTATGTTCCTTTCATTCGCGTTTCTCTGCTTTTAAAGCCTTTCCTTCTAAACGCTCCTGCTCTTTAATTATGTTCCCGGCGTCGTTTTTCTTTTAAAGCCTTTGCTTCTAAACGTTGCAGCTCTTTTAAGGCCTTTGCTTCTAAACGTTGCTGTTCTTTAAGGGCTTATTCTTCCCTACGTTGCTTTCCTATCAGTTCTAATTTTTGAAGTAACATGGCTAATAAATTTCCATCTGGCAATGGGATAACTTGAGTATTGGTAGCTTCTGCCCCTTGCCGGGTGAAATTACTATCATTTGCATCTAAAGCTCTCACCACAGGAGTGTCACTCAACACTTTGAACTCCTCATTTTCAGTATCACATGACATTCGCAGATGATGCTGTAATTTACCGTCTAGTAAGGTCATCCGAAGACCAGTATCAATTGCAAAGCGATTTAGAAAAGATTGCTGTATGGTGTGGCATGTGGCAGTTGACGCTAAATAACGAAAAGTGTGAGGTGATCCACATGAGTTCCAAATGAAATCCGTTGGAACTCGATTACTCGATAAATAGTACAATTCTCAAGGCTGTCAATTCAACTACGTACATGGGTGTTAAAATTACGAACAACTTCAGTTGGAAAGACCACATAGATAATATTGTGGGGAAGGCGAGCCAAAGGTTGCGTTTCATTGGCAGGACACTTACAAGATGCAACAAGTCCACTAAAGAGACAGCTTACACTACACTCGTTCGTCCTCTGTTAGAATATTGCTGCGCGATGTGGGATCCTTTCCAGGTGGCATTGACGGAGGACATCGAAAAGGTGCAAAAAAGGGCAGCTCGTTTCGTATTATCACGTAATAGGGGAGAGAGTGTGACAGATATGATACGCCAGTTGGGATGGAAGTCATTAAAGCAAAGACGTTTTTCGTCGCGGCGAGATCTATTTATAAAATTTCAGTCACCAACGTTCTCTTCCGAATGCGAAATTATTTTGTTGAGTCCAACCTACATAGGTAGGAATGATCATCAAAATAAAATAAGAGAAATCAGAGCTCGAACAGAATGGTTTAGATGTTCGTTTTTCCCGCGCGCTGTTCGGGAGTGGAATGGTAGAGAGATAATATGATTGTGGTTCGATGAACCCTCTACCAAGCACTTAAATTTGAATTGCAGAGTAATCACGTGGATGTAGACATGTCCAGTAAAACAATATTATCTGAAACATTTAAGCTATCTAGCCCCTGCGCCGAAGTGAGCGGGATCTGGTTCACTTGAGCATCTGCCACTAAATCAGTATCAGCCTGCTCATTCGTTTCAGCCTGCTGCACGCTGCTTACAAATTGCCAGCTGTCAGTTTGATATTTACAGCAGTATCTTGTACGCTCAGTTGGTACATGAAAAGCCAAACAACACAAACATAAATACTTTACTGAGGCAATCTATACACAAAAAGAAATACACCGATTACAACATTTGTACTCGAGCCCCACGTTGGGCGCCAGTAGAATCGGTACTGGGGTTCTGTTTAATGTGGTTGTGGTGGTGGGTACGTGTTATTGTAAAAAGTGAGAAAATTTAACAGCAAGATTAACAGCAATTTTTGAAATAAGTAAATAATCTCTTATAATTGTTATGATGTGATGTTGAACCCGATTATAACGAGTTTCAGTAATTCTTTATTTGACATTAAAATATATGTATCAAATAATTAACATGTCACACAACAACCAGTACTTTTATTGGTAGTCACTGATAAATTATTCTGAGAAAAATTTTTCTTACGCACCAGCTATAAAATTATTTCATTTGCGTGAACTCTAAGGTTGTTCTACTGAATGTTATTTTCACTTTTGCAATGCAAAAATAATAAACTCCTGTGGGTTCTTGTTCTCGGAGTTCAAATATTGCAATCGAAAGAATTAGTATCTGATTATCTCTTAAGTTTAAAATGCCGCCCCATACGCTCACGTAATGGCGGTAAACAAAGCACAGTCTGAACTGCTGCTGACACAAAACTTAAAAACTTTCATACTTGGTTATTTAGTTACCAATAAACGTCCGCACACAAAAATTCCATTTAGTAAATTGTACGTTATATTTTTCTTTTGACCACTTATGACCACCTTTTACAAAATTTAGAAGTACAAACCTCAGCTTATCTTCGATCTCATCCGTTTCATACAACATAGAGAAAAAGAACAGAAGAAGGATAAATTCCACAGACAATACAATGCCAATATGTTCTTTCAGTGGTATTACCTTTTGTTATATGATTGTTCTTTGTAGGACACGGGTTACAAAATGATACAAGATATTCTTGTTATTTCACAATATAATAAGTCACAATATAATTATAAGTCTTCTCTAGGTTCTCACATATAGTATTAAAAGTCATTTCTGGAAAAATATTCGTTAATTCTTAAGTCTCGAGCACTGTCCCATTCACTGGCGACACAAAACATTGGCTCTGACGTTACGCAATACATGTGATTTTGTCCAAGAGTACAAAGACTTCCGTGTATAAGATACTTAAGAGAGATGGCTTGGGAGCCTCATAAGGACGCCCTCGATGCATTACAACAGGATTGGTTTAATTTCACAGCTCATCGACCAGTTTCATCGATCACGCACTTGTTACCATTATCCACTATCGATGCTTAAGCTAAGATTGGGTTAAGGGTTCTTTCGCCTTTAATCTGTAAACTTGATGCGTATAAAACTTGTTAAGTGGAAACAGCAAATACTTAGAACAGACGAGATTCTCATTGAGACGAAAAATTACTATACTGAGGAATAAATCAGAGAAAGACATGAATACTAAGAGATAAAGTGTGGGTGCGGAAATCAGTCGTGGTCTTTTGTAAGCTACCATTCTACATTCGCCAGCAGTAGCTCAGGGAAATCAGGGGAAATGTAAGTAAGGACGAGAGGATGTATATTTAAACTCCACTTTGCCGGAATGTATTCCCCCAATTGCAATCCTTGAAGTACCTCATTCTTTTAAAGTGCTAGGAATTGGCATTCGAATATTTTATATATTATGAAAAATGCTTCGTTACGTCACTGTAATCCTGCGATCGTGAACAAATCCGTAAGTAAATGAGATTCCTCTCGTATCGCACTGTCAATTCATTTCGAAAATATATTCATTTTATTAACCCGGTACAGAAAAAGCATTTATTATTCCAGCGATACACCTTTACAACTCATCTTCATGATTTTTTAATTTACTGCGCACGTAAAGGGGCTTATTTTTTAATGTATTCGCTACTGGTGAATATTTAATTCATTTAGATACGCGTCTGTGATTTTTGGGTGTGGTGGGAGGGGGTGGGACACGGGTGGTTGTGTTGGAAACAGAGAAAATCATAAAGAGAGCTTTGGGATTGGACAGAAAGCGAAAGACAGTGTATTCAGCAACCATTTTCTCTCGTCCTTCGATGGAGGTAGATGATACTAAATACCATAACGGGCGATTAAAAAGTTTCAGATTGAGGGCATTGTTACATCGTGTATGCAGTGTACCGCACCTCTAATGTGGAGATGTAAGCACAGCCACGTAGCCAAAGGATTAATGTGGCATCCGTTCTTCCGTCGAGAGGAAACAATAGCGACGCCACTATCAGATGCCTCCAAACGAGACCAATATGCAACGATTCTTTTCTTGGATGCCGAAGGACAAACAACAGCAGATATGCCTCGGAGAATGAAGAGTGTGTATAGGACAGCATGTGTCGAAAACAACTGCTATGGAACGGTGCGCCAAGTTCTGTGTTCCTCCTGATTCGACACTAGACGACTGTCGAACTGGGAGACCAGAATTTACACCAATTAAAGTGGTAGGCGCTCATTCACTCGTTCTGTAGTCCTGATTTCTCTGCATGCGTTATCTCGCTTTCGAGCCCTTAAAAAAGGCCTTAAAGTGTCGACTATTCTTCTCAGACGAGGATGTTCAGCAGGCAGTTACGGACGTACTCACGTTCCAGGTCTTTTAGCAAGAGGGTATCTTCAATCTGGTGCGGGTCGGTGGGATAATTGCCTCAATGTTCATGGCAGGTTTGATTGATTGACATACCGATTCTGGACTGTATAGCCTTTGAACAGAACCTTTTTGGGACTTGTGAGTCACTTGATTAGGTCTTCTTGCAAATAACTGAGTAGCAACTATACTGTGCGGGACCTGAAAATTGAATGGGGAAAGTACTGACGGCGAATCAATCTTTCCTTGTGGGGAAAACCTTTTCGGGCCAATTAAGATTTTTTGAAACGTGCCCATATCAGCTGCCTATTCGGCGTTTATATTTTGTAAACATTGTTTGTCAACTTTCATCGCTTTTCCACAGAAGCCTGACTGAATAGCATGAAAGGTGTCCTGATTTCTGATGGCAGAGGCCATCTTTGCAACTAAAAGCGGAAACATTTTGGGCAGCGTAATGCGCCGGAAATGCTTGTGGGTTATACTGTCTCTGGCGGAGCTCCAGATTAATTCTGGCCTGCCACGCGTAAGTCCTACCTATCTTTTCACATCTTTTTCGTTTTTACAGGACCGTGTTTCAGTCTTTCTCGGACCACTAAGAACAGTATTTGGCTATAAAGGTGTTGTGTAAAGTAAATTCGTCTCTTCTATTGAGGAGAAATAGTGTTTAAATATATTGGCATGTCTTACACCGTGTGCTCATTCACACCATGTACTATGCAGTGGCCTGAAACAGCGGTCTGAATAAATTCACTTAATATACAAATACCCAAAAACTGGAACAGTTTCTTTGGAGTCCCCCTATCTGTACATATGACTGACATATGTGTCAGTGAAATCGTCAGTATTTTTACAGGCATCGACACGTGCCGTTGACGCCCCCGCAATGAACAACCTATTAAAGTACGTCAGGAGTATATTCACAATGAGGTAGTATTTATGAACGAAAGTAGAAGACGTCTTGCAACGGCTTGACTTTCCTTTACAACGGGAACAACTACGCAATAGATGGTTGGCATCGCGTAAAAGTGTGACTCTCACTGGCATCCGTGGGAAGAGAATACCTAATTGTGTAAATAATAGCCATAATCAAGGAAAAAATCGTTCTTCTCAGCTCACAAAATAGTGATGGTTTGTTTTACGGTTTAACTTGCCAACAGATGCACTTCTGGAAGTTTCGTAACATCTGAGATGGGAAAGAAGGAAGACAAACAGCCGCCTAGCAATTCATATACATGACTAGAGAATGTTCTGAACCATGTTGTCAATGGTGAAGTAGCGAAACAGTTGAGACCGATTGCAAGGACTCAGTCGCATATTCACCTTTAAATGACTCAGATTAAGCGGACAATACAGACCATGCTAACCGTGCAGTATGATGAGCAGTGTCACATCACTTTATATGTTGTACTGTTTCTCCTGGGTGGACTTGGGTTTTAAAAAAATGTAAACTAAATAATACGATAAATTTCATAAATAATCGACAAGTGCTCCAAAGAAGAAGAGATAGAACTATAAATGGACGTATTATTCCGTCGACTCTTGCGCTTCTATGCATGAACTATCTTTCTTTTGTCATTCGCTTATCTTATCTGCTTGGATTCGGACCTAAGAGGATGTTCTTGTGTAAAGCTCATCTTGCTGTACCAGCTGATAATGTACTTAAAATGCGAAAAATGTAATGGTTATTTTGTCAAACGAATTTTGTGTATGTGGTCAATCTATCGTTAGTCTGATAACTAGACTGCCTTAAGTAGATATGGGCCTTAACAAAGAATTTTCATTGTTAGGCGCCATCTTAGAAAAATCTTTAACGTTTTTCTTTTCGCTCAACTACGAGACGTGCCGTCGGTTAGGACAATTAACTTTATTTCAGATCCTACGAGACCGGAGGCAGCTACTAATAATTTAACGATTTTATTTACAGATTTTTTTTATATAACGACATAACATCCCAGGCAGAAAAGGTCTGGTTACAGGATTCCAGTTCCATTATAGGATTTTATATGTAGATGCTACTCTTGCTATCTTATATTGGGGAATCGAGACGAAAGCATGATAAGTTACGTATTACAGTAGTGTTCATCAAGCAGACTTGGCAAATATTCTCTGGTGCAATAAGCCCACGACTTCTCACGAACCTGGAATAATATCTCTGGGGTTGGGAAATAAGAAAAGGAAAATTAATTATCGACGATTACGTAACTACACAGAGAACTGTGCTAGTTTACTGAGTGCTTATAAACGTCAGGCTAAATTAAACAACTTATTACACTGTTAATAATATTCATACATTAGTTATTTCTCTCTTATGCTGAGCCATTGCATTAATGTGTGTCTATTTATGTATAAGTGACGGCTAATATTTTATTTTTTTATATTACACTAAAACTATTGGTGCAAGATTACGTTTTCCTGCTGTATAGTGAAGGAAGTACAGTTGAAGAGGATTGGACATCTCTAAAAAGGGCCATCACAGAAGTTGGGAAGGAAAACATAGGTACAACGAAGGTAGCTGCGAAGAAACCATGGGTAACAGAACAAATACTTCAGTTGATTGATGAAAGGAGGAAGTTCAAACATGTCCCGGGAAAATCAGGAATACAGAAGTACAAGTCGCTGAGGAATGAAATAAACTGGAAGTGCAGGGAAGATAAGAAGTAATGGCTGCAGGAAAAATGTGAAGACATCGAAAAACATATGTTTGTCGGAAGGACAGACTCAGCATACAGGAAAGTCAAAACAACCTTTGGTGACATTAAAAGCAATGGTGGTAAGATTAAGAGTGCAACGGGAATTCCACTATTAAAAGCAGAGGTGAGAGCAGATAGGTGGAAAGAATACATTGAAACCTCTAAGAGGGTGAAGATTTGTCTGATGTGATAGAAGAAGAAACAGGAGTCGATTTGGAAGAGATAGGGGATCCAGTATTAGAATCGAAATTTGAAAGAGCTTTGGAGCACTTACGGTCAAATAAGGCAGAAGGGATAGATAACATTCCATCAGAATTTCTAAAATCATTGGGGGAAGTGGCAACAAAACGACTATTCACGTTGGTGTGCAGAATATATGAGTCTGGCGACATACCATCTGACTTTCGGGAATGCATCATCTACACAATTCCGAAGACGGCAAGAGCTGACAAGTGCGAGAATTATCGCACAATCAGCTTAACAGCTCATGCATCGAAGCTGCTTACAAGAATAATATACAGAAGAATGGAAAAGAAAATTGAGAACGCGCTAGGTGACGATCAGTTTGGCTTTAGGAAAAGTAAAGGGACGAGAGAGGCAATTCCGACTTTACGGCTAATAATGGAAGCAAGGCTAAAGAAAAATCAAGACACTTTCATAGGATTTGTTGACCTGGAAAAAGCGTTCAACAATATAAAATGGTGCAAGCTGTTCGAGATTCTGAAGAAAGTAGGGGTAAGATATATGGAGAGACGGGTCATATACAATATATACAACAACCAAGAGGGAATGATACGAGTGGACGATCAAGAACGAAGTGCTCGTATTAAGAAGGGTGTAAGACAAGGCTGTAGCCTTTCGCCCCTACTCTTCAATCTGTACATTGAGGAAGCAATGATGGAAATAAAAGAAAGGTTCAGGAGTGGAATTAAAATACAAGGTGAAGGGATACCAATGATGCAATTCACTGATGACATTGCTATCCTGAGTGAAAGTGAAGAAGAATTAAATGATCTGCTGAACGGAATGAACAGTCTAATTAGTACACAGTACGGTTTGAGAGTAAATCGGAGAAAGACGAAGGTAATGAGAAGTAGTAGAAATGAGAACAGCGAGAAACTTAACATCAGGATTGATCTTCACGAAGTCAATGAAGTTAAGGAATTCTGCTGCCTAGGCAGTAAAATAACCAATGACGGACGGAGCAAGGAGGACATCAAAAGCAGAATCGCTATGGCTGAAAAGGCATTTCTGACCAAGAGAAGTCTACTAATATCAAATACCGGCCGTAATTTGAGGAAGAAATTTCTGAGGATGTACGTCTGGATTACAGCATTGTATGGTAGTGAAACATGGACTGTGGGAAAACCGGAAGAGAAGAGAATCGAAGGATTTGAGATGTGGTGCTATAGACGAAAGATAGGTGGACTGATAAGGTAAGGAATGAGGAGGTGCTTCGCAGAATCGGAGTGGAAAGGATTATGTGGAAAACACTGATAAGGAGAAGGGACAGGATGACAGGACATCTGCTAAGACATGAGGGAATGACTTCCATGGTACTAGAGGGAGCTATAGAGGGCAAAAACTGCAGAGGAAGACAGAGATTGGAATACGTCAAGCAAATAATTGAGGACGTAGGTTGCAAGTGCTACTCTGAGATGAAGAGGTTAGCACAGGAAAGGAATTCGTGGCGGGCCGCATCAAACCAGTCAGTAGACTGATGACCAAAAAAAAAAAAAAAAAGGTGAGGGACGGTCTCACGACCGACGTCGTAAACCCGTAAACCGTGGGAGGTTAATCGTAATTTTTGTCACTGAGTATTTTGGTGCGGGGAGGCTTAGTCGCGACTGGTTCACTCAGTTTGTTATGCTAATTAACTCTGAAACTGAATTACGCTCAGAATATTTGCACAGCTGCATAAATGAATGAAACTGCAAATTGCATCACGTCGATAAAAAAAGAAAAAGCTTTCAATTAACCCATGATAGTTACTGTTAACAACATAATTAAATTCCGCCTTACCCCTTTGCATTCAGAATTCAATCTCTGTCTCTTCAGCCTCAAGGGGCGATCGCTTTTTGCAGTGTTAATTATATGTGACCAGTTTTACAATAAAGTTCGGCTGTATCTCTACTGAGTATTACAGTAGAAAAGATAGCACATTTATTAAGACGTAGAAGAATGCTGCACTGCAGGCCGTCGAAGACAGAATACTACAATATCCCAAAAGTTATCCGCTAATAGTACATAAGGTTCGTCAGACACACCGTCAGTGAATGAAGTCCAATACGCATGCGATATCAAAGTCGAGAGCCATCGAGAGTAGCTGTGGGCAATCCAGAGGGTTAGGAATGGGCATCAGGGTCGGAAGATATGTGCTACGAGAGGCGTTATACGCAGGACCGCATGACTGAATCCACTGATGTCACGTGACAACGCTGCTGCCGACGTCTCTCGATGCCACGTAGATAAATGCAGTTTGCGATTCGCCTCTCCACCACTACGTTTACATCGTCTTCCGAGTGAAATACTAACTGTATTTCGTGTTCGATTTTCTGTTTCTGTTCTCATAAAGGTGTCAATGTATTTTCGTTCAACACTTTGAACTAAGAGCATATAACTGTATTGTCAGATGTATTTCAACTTAACCTGGCACATTCCATTGACACTACAGTTCATATATCCTCGTTGCAATACAATTACAAAAGAAACCGTTAATGACCCAAAAAGTTCTTTATAAAGAGGCAATAGAGAAGGCACTTTCGTGAAAATTAATAAACGTGATTGGCCACAAGATTCGGATCATCTGTACATTACCGAAACAACATATTTGCAAACAACAGTATGCTGGGCAGCATTATTACCTTCTGATACTGTGTTGTGGTTCGAGAATAGTATCGTAAGGACAAGTTAGATTTAACGAAAAAAAGGCACGAGAGAAGCAGTTGAGACGTTGCGGTTGATAATGGAGGAAAGACTGAAGAAAAATAAAGACATGTTGTAAGACTTATGCTTTGCCGGCGATGGGCGAGGCATGACAGAATCTCTGACCAGAGAGTAGTTTATCGTTAGTTGTTGCTTGTCGCTAGTCTGCGCTTGAGTGCGCGAGTGGACAGTAGCGAGTCAGTAGCGAGTCGGTAGTAGTCTGGAGTCGTCTGCGTGAGTCGGCGGGAGTCGGCATGCGTCGGCTGTGTGCTCTGCTCGTGACTCTGGTCAGGACTCTGGAGGATGAGTATTGTTGTAGAAGGTAAAGAAGCAGCCTTGCGCATATTTAATAATGTATGTTAATTGTAATTTAATTTGTTCAAAAATGCCACAATAATAATTTTTATAATATAAAGCAACTCTTTTAAAGGAAAGCATTCATTTAAATTTAAAGAATTTCTAATGCATTGTCATTGCACCGAAGACTAAAACAATATATATATACGTCAGCATTGCACGAAGCGGTGTCGAAAAATGACTAATTAAGAGCAGATATAATTGCAGTTTTATTGAGGTAAGAATTTTTGCTTTTTTTATTCAGAATACAGGGCCGAAGGTCAGCGCCGCTGTCCTCATAAAATTCGTCAGGTTACAAAACATTTTTATTATTTTTGGTGTTTAGAAATATTTCTGTTTCGAACTTGATATTAAATGAGATAAGAATTTTGTGGGACCATTAAATGTGAATGCATTTCTGCACACAGACAATAAATCGGAGCCAATTTTGTTCAGAGGTTACAATATTAAGAAAAAATCATTTAACTATTATTATTTTGTGGCGAGGCTACGCTTGGCACATTTCCATTTCCATTTAACAATATTTTGTGGGGAGTTTACACTTTGCTCCATTTTTGCATTATCATATTTTTGTGGGGAGGTTACACTTGGCGACATCCGGCCAGGATCGTATTTCCTTATGAATCTTCTGAGAAGTAGTCATATATCTGCTCTTATTTACTTAAAGGTAGTTTGCATCTGGCGCAACGCATTTACTAATTTGTCACTCTTTCTTTCACAGATCATCGGCAATTTGTTGCTCTTTGTTGTATTTGTGTTTATTGCATTTTGCATTGTGCTTGTTTCATTTGTGAATAGTTTTGTTTTGTGAAAAATGCCGCGAAAAACTGTTAACAGTACATCGCGAGGTGTAATGAGTGAAATAGCCGATTTGAATAATTTGACCGATAATACTTGCGACACGCAGTGTAATGATGACAATCCTCCATTTATAGACAACCAGTGCGTACCGACCACTAGCAATGATTTTAATGCTAATGATGAGCAAACAAACTCAGTTGTGTCGTCTGTTAATTTAACGATAATGGATGACGCGGCACTTTCTGTTATAATGAACGCTGCCCAGTTTAACACACTCGGTTTGCTACATTTGCGTAATGAACAGACAAATTTTTCTAATGAAAATGAACAGTGTACTCAAAGTACGTCAGATTTGTTTAATTCCGATTTAGTGGCCAACAGTGCACATTCGATTGGCAAATCTTTTAGTGAATCACAGAATAACCAAACAGTTACAGAAAACGTGACAAGTGGAGATACACCTTCATACAGTACAGAGAATAGAGCCGCTAATTTTGGCTGGGATCAAGTTATGGCATTATTACTACAAAATAATGAAAATGTCAAACAAATTAATGAACAAAACAAACAAATTAGTGAACAGAACAAACAACTTAATGAAAATATCAAACAACTTAATGGAAAACAGGGCAATCTTAATGAAAATTTCAAACAACTTAGTGATCAGAACAAGCAACTTAATGAAAAACAAGACAACCTTAATCGAAATTTAGACAACAATTCCAGACAGCTTAGTGAACAGATTACAGCCGTTGCCGCGCAGTGTCATGATAGTAAGGAACAATTACGTGTGGAAATTGAGGCTTGTGCTAGGAAAAATAGTGAAAAAATTAAATCTGTTGCTCAAAAATTAAAGCATATGGAAACAGCTACAACAGAACCACTTAGAGACGAAATTAGTGCAGTCGGTAAACAATGCTCTGAAAAAGCAACACAGTTACGCGACGAGTTTAAATTTATGACAGCAGAACTTTCGCGCACACTGGATGCAAAAGTAGACGCGAAATTCGACCAACAGAACAGTCAAATTGATGAACGTTTTAATCATCATCTGCAAAACAGTGAAACGCGTTTCCGTAAATTTATACAGGAACAAAATAAAGTAAAACGACAAGTCATGGAAACAATTACTGCACAGAGACAGGAAGATAAACGTAAATTGTTTGCGAAAGCAAAAACATACGTAGACAACAATATTGCTACAGTATCAGACGAAATTAATACCATCAAACTGTTGAACACCGAATTGCGTGATGAAATTTCAGATCTAAAATCAAAAACAGATACACACACAGTAGACTTTCAGACAATGACAGACAGACTCGAACAATTAGAACTAACACTGGATTCCGATGTCATCAAAGCTAACGTTAAAAAATTGAACGAAACCACACGTAAAATGCAAAAACCGATTAATGCTTGTGACACTAAAAACGATAATCAGGTAAAAATACTGACTGAAAAATATGACGAATTAGCCAGTCGTTTACGTTATTGAAAGTAATAACGATAGAAAATCAGACGATACTTCACCGATTTCGTTTAACCGAACACCTGAATTCCAAAATATACAGCAGACAATCAGTGAGATAGATTCGTCTAATAATATATTACGTAGAAAATTGTCAACTTTACAGCAAGAGGTAACAGAGACGAAAAATGTTTCAGTCACTAACACGTCACAGCATATGGCACATTCCGATCATTTGTCACACTCACGCAGCCAGTGTAACTTAGGTAATTTACAGAGACTACGGGAGTTAAAATCAGAAAAGATAAAGACAAACAGATTGTTATGTAATCGAGAACCTGTTCACACATTCAGTGACGAGAACGTTGATTATAAGCTATTTGTATCTGTAATAAAATCTAAGGTACTTGAAACTGACAGAGCACAGGTACACGCATTGAACTGGATACGTCGATTTATTTTTGTACTTTCATCAGCATTGCCTGTAATTCAGAAATTAGAATTAGCATGGATACAGCAATTTGCTTCTGAATTTTTACCGCCATTGCCTGTAACGCAAAAGCTAAAATTTATTTGCAGCGCGTAATAGACATCAGGGGATTCATTACGCTTTAATGAATATTTGCCGTAGCGTGCACAGGGCCCCGAGCTGTAGTAGTACTGTTTCATCTTTAGCTTTCTGCACTGCTGCCTTCCCTTCTACTATCCTTTATATCTATTAAAACAGCTCTTCAACTGTCGCTCTATCTAGGATTAACAATGAGTAAAGAAAACCTGATACGACAAGTTTTACCGAAAGTGACATTTATCTTTAGACACTCCAGAAATGACATCTGCCGCTGTAACTTTAATAACAGTGAAAAAAATTTTTAATCATCAGTATGTGTAAAAATTATCATCAACAGGAACCACATTTTGGTAACAATAGAGGTTTCTCCCAACAACAGCAACATAACCAACCGGTTAGCGTACCTAACCAACAATGTAATGCACAAGGTCAACCAAGCTTTAATGTTTCGTCGCGTACGCGTATAGCGTCAGCTCGAACAAATAGTAACACACTGTTTCAATTCGTATCGCAATGCACCGTATAGAAATGACTATCATGACAGACGTAAAAATAATGAGCACAATTTTCAGCGTACGTTTAATAACAGTCTTATTAGCAACAACATATTATCATGAATGAACCAGACAGTAGGTATCATCCAGAACTTAATACGTCTGGAAGAAATAACCGAACAGTTCAAATAGTAGAAATGCCACAGCATCCTCCTGAAAATAATAACACGTCAGATAGAATTTGACTAGATACAGTACAGGTTGCATCTTCCAGCAACGTAAGCAATACTTCAGAGACACAGAATCTTGTTCACGAAAATGTTATTACTTTGGACGATATCCGAGACACTCTTTTGCAGGAAAGACCAGTTGTTCAAAAAACCATTTCACACCCTGTCATCGAAGTTAAAATTGGATCATCGAAATTTTCTGCAGTAATCGATTCTGGATCACCTATGTCAGTTATAAATGAAGAAACTTTCAACGAGTGTAACAAAGAGAATACCTATCCTACGTTACCATTAGGCAAAACGAAAGTAAAAGGAGCAGTATCGAGTAAAGAAGTAGATGTAAAATTACATACACATTTATCAATTTGTATTGCAGGTCATACATTTCACTCAAATTTTTGGAATATTACGTTATTGACGACAGACATTATTTTAGGTACGAATTTTCTGGTACAACACGATGCCATTATTGACTTTCTAAATTCCTATTTAATGTTGAAGGATGAAAATGTACAACTGGATTTAGAATTTCAGCACTCTTTATCAGCAGAAGGACAAACAATTAAGCGTACAGAGGTCATTTCCGTATCACGTAACATAGACTGTAATTCCACATTGTTCACACATACGTACGTACACAACCATAATACTCCAGACGAAGCCGACTATGACGTTATACAGATGATTTCTGATAAAGTTAAACAGAGCAGTGAAAATACGGACGACGAACGTACTCAGCTACGCAATATTCTTTTACAGCAAGCTCCAGTTTTTGACAACGTTCCTGGTACTATGTCCGGTTTGATGTATGAATTTCAAGTTAAACAGCACCACACATTTAAAGCCAAACATTATCCCATTCCGTATATTCACAGAGAACAAGTTAAGAAAGAATTGCAAGCTATGCATGACCAAGGAATTATTGAACCGGCAGTTAGTCCGTACATAAACCCGCTCCATATTGTTAAGAAAAAAGATGGTTCACTACGCCTCGTACTGGATTCGCGTCACATCAATGACATTATTATTAATGAAACAGATCGCTCACAGACACTAGAAGAACTTCTACAGAAATTTCATGGTACTGCTATTTATTCCACATTAGATTTGATATCGGGATTTTGGCAAATTCAGCTCCATCAGAACTGCAGAAAGTACACAGCATTTCTCGGTTTTGGTGACTGTTATCAATTTTGTAAATTACCGTTCGGCTTAACAGTTTCTTCAGCAGCTTTTATTCGCGGTTTGAATACTATACTTCCGACAGAACTTAAAGACAGAATCACAACGGACGTAGACGACATTCTTATTGCAGAAGCTAATTGGTCTGAACACAATCTGATTCTTGAACGACTGTTGCAAACTTTTCGTGCACAAGGACTCACAGTTAATCTCAGTAAATCGCACTTTGGTAAAACTTCTATAAAATTTCTTGGACATGTAATTTCAGCAGAGGGCATTACGCCTGACCCGGAAAAACTTCAAGCTTTACGTGACATTACTGTTCCTACGACGAAGAAACAACTACGCAGTTTTTTGGGTTTAATTAACTTTTTTCGTAAATTTATTCATTACTCTGCTTTAGACACCCCTAGATTATGTCAATTGACAGGTAAAAACACTATTTGGTCCTGGGATAGGCAAGCACATTCTGAATTTGTGAACCTGAAAGAAGCTTCGTTGAATGCACCACTTTTATCGCACCCAGATCTTACCAGAAATTTTTCTATTGACACCGACAGTTCTAACACCGCTTTAGGCGTACATATTTTTCAGGAAATTGAAGAAGATAGTTGTACAGTAATTAAAAACATCGCTTCTGCAAGTCGCATTCTGTCACCTGCTGAACGAAATTATTCTGTTACAGAACTGGAAACATTATGTGTTGTATGGGCTTTTACCAGATTTAGGCATTTTCTTTATGGAAGACACACTACCGTTTACACTGATCATAGAGCGATACAAATTTTACTTTCGGCTAAATTTACACACGACAGATTAAGTAGATGGAAACTTTATTTGCAGGTATTTAATTTTACAATTGTTCACATTCTCGGCACACAAAATATTGTTTCAGACGCACTATCCCGTTCTCTCAGCAACAATCTGCAAGACATCGCAACCAACTTCTGCAAAGCAAATTTCAGCGTCATGTACATTCAACAAGTTGCATTTGAATATTTCATTTCGTCGTCATTACAAGACATAGCACAAGAGCAGAGTTAAGACAACGTGTGGAAGGAAATTAAACACCTTTGGCAAGATAGGAATAATGTTACCATTAGAAACCATTACACTGTACGCAATAATATTATGTTTCGCCGCTCTCACCCTGACAGCAACAATTGGTTATTAAGTAATCCTGACGAGCTTGTTAACAAATTAATCTTGTATACTCATTTAAGTTACGCACATTACGGAGCCAGAAAATGTTTTCTTACACTGAGACAGAACTGTTATTTTACCAACATGGAGAAACGTATTCGACGAGTTTTAGCGTCATGTAAAATCTGTCAGAAAGCTAAATCAGACACGACTTCACATATTCCTCCATTACATCCCATTGTACCTGTTAAATTGAGGCATATGGCCGCTGTAGACATTTTTGGTCCGATTTCCAGAACTAATAGAGGTTTTTGCTACGTCTTTGTCGCTTTTGAACTCACTTCAAAATTTGTTACCTTAACTCCGTTACGCAAAGATACAGCTAAAACTATTTCGAATGCATTTGTAAAACATTTTCTGTTTCATGTAGGGCATGTGTTGAAAGTAATGGACCACAGTTTCGATATGATATATGGACACGTATGTTACGAGCTAGAAACATTTCTCCGATCTATATATCAAGGTACCACGCTTCTTCGAACCCTTGTGAACGATTAATGAAAGAAATTGGTAAACTGTGTAGAATATACTGCCATAAAAAACATATTCATTGGGACACACACATACTCTCATTCAAAGATGTAATTAATTCCATAGCAAATGAATCTACTAAGCTATCTCCGTCTGGTATACTGAAAAATGTTGAACCACCTAACAAAATTAAAGAATTAGTAACCTTTCCTACATCTCGTAGACTACGACACCGTGAAATAATTGACATAGCGCTGAACAACATCAAACGTGCCACAGAGCGCCGGAGAAGACAGCAAAAACAGGTTTGTACACGCCGTGAGTTTCACATTGGACAGAAGATATTAGTACGTACACACTATTTATCCTATAGAGGAAAAGGTAGGTGCAGTAAATTTGAGCTTCTATACGTAGGTCCATATCGAATTCGCAGCATTCCTCACCCCAATGAAGTACACGTCGAAACTCTGAGAACCAGAAAAACCAAAGGGAACCACCGCATGTCGAACATCAAACCTTTTATTGAATGAACATACTTTATGATTTATGACACTGTAATGCCATTTCCTAATTTTTTTATGACCGCTTATGCAATTATATCCACATGAACACTTACTGATGATTATCGCATTTTTTCTTGGCAAGTGCCCGGCGAGGTAAGGTTAGCAGATCGCTTTTCTTGTCGGTACACATCAGACCGTGCATAATTTTCTATATGAACCTACACATTTTTTGACCACCTATGCAATTATATTTATGTGACTACTTACTGATGATTGTCGTATTTTTTCTTGGCATGTGCTCGGCAAGGTAAGGTTAGCAGGTCGCTCTTCTTGTCGTTACACATCAGACCGTGCATATTTTCCATTTCTTTATGTATGTATGATTGTTTTCCTGTTTTGTTTGTATGCACTACGAAATAGTTAAGATATAACAAGCACCAGTTGACTTTAACATTTTGCCATATGATATCTCAACATCGTGACTACTTTACTTTTTTTTTTTTTTTAAATGCAAGACATTAATCTTTGTTCATCATTTTCAGAAAGAAATAACGTGTAAACGAAATAAATTAAACAGAAATGGGAATTTCACCTTCGGAATGAACGAAAGAGGATGCAATACCTCGTGACGAAGAGTAAATGGATCATAATTAACAAGCATTAACAAGAATATACTATACACATCGTATGATAGCAGTCTTAACTAATTTTTTCTTTCAGAATACGAGGCGATTGATGCAGGCTGCAAGACAGAACTACACATCTTAGTTTTAGTGATGAAATATGCTAGAAATAAGGAATAGTTGTATAATGAATAATGAAGTGACTTTTTTTTGCAGATGATAATGAATGATGATGAATAATGATGAAGAATATGCTACTATGAATAATGAAGTTTTTCTTTACAGGTGATGATAATAATGGAGTTATGATAATATGGATAATGAAGTTTTTCTTTACAGGTGATGATAGTAATGAAGTTATGGTAATATGAATAATGAAGTTTTTTCTTTGCAGATGAGAATAATGATGAAGTTTATATATTTACTGTTAGTTAAGAGATGCTATGTAGTTATTTAAGTATTTGTTGCAGTTCGTTTTGACAGTATGTCTTATATCGCATGGTATGATGACTGAAGGTTTTGGAAAGGACAGCTAGAGAACATATATATTTTTTATACACATTTCACTACCTGTTAATTCGAAGTTCACTACTCTTCAGCATAATATGCGTTTCTTCTTTCAGTTTAATAATCCATTTTCTATATTTTGCAGGAGAAATTATTCATGAAATTAATGTGCTATAAGCAGTTGTTCATTAAACCTACATCATTTATGAATGTGATCACATGTACTCTACTTGTTTCATAACCTTGCTACAGCTGACTCATGACGAATGACGTTACACATCTTCATTTGTAGCAATAACTCAAAAGCAAATATTATCATCCCCCAGTAATTAATTATCGATCCCCACGCAATGCATTGATAGCCCAAAAAAAAAATCTTTGTAACTGGCCAATCTGATTACTGTAATAAGATGACCTATGATGCCAATGATTACTATAATTAGGTTAATTCTGTACAAATGCTATGCCAATAATTAACTCATTTTGAATGATGACTTCTGAATAATGCACAAAAAAAATGCTTTGTAACTGGCCAATGAATGCCACAGATTACTGTAATAAGATGACCTATGATGCCAATGATTACTATAATTAGATTAATTACGTACAAATGCTATGACAATAATTAACTCATTTTGAATGATGAATTCTGAATAATACAAAAAAAATGCTTTGTAACTGGCCAATGAATGCTACCGATTACTGTAATAAGATGACCGATGATGCCAATGATTACTATAATTAGATCAATTATGTACAAATGCTATGTCAATAATTAACTCTTGTTTTGAATTATGACTTCTGTATAATGCATAAAAAAATGCTTTGTAGCTGGCCAATGAATGCCACTGATTATTGTAATAAGGTGACCTATGATGCCAATGATTACTATAATAAGATTAATTATGTACAAATGCTATGCCAATAAGTAACTCATTTTAAATGATCACTTCTGGGTAATGCATAAAAAAAATGCTTTGTAACTGGCCACTGAATGCCACTGATTACTGTAATAAGATGACCTATGATGCCAATAATTACTATATTCAGATAATTTCTGAACATTATTCTGTAATAGTACATACATGGTACAGAAATGTGCAGTAACTGGGCGATGAGTGCCACCAATAACTCAAATCAGTTGTTAGACTAGTGTAATTCTCAATGAAGAGTAGTATGTGACTTAATGTCCTTCACCTTCTGACCTAATTACCAGAAATTACTGCAATATCCGTTTGTCCTGTCTATCCGCATGATCATGGAGCATTGTATTAGGTTTTTGCACTAATACTACGTTGGTGTACTTTAAAAGAACATGGTGTTGACACGACATGCTGTCCACCACCTTGAGCGATGGAGATGTTATTATGGTCCCACTGTTTGGTGTACCTAGTGTACTAGCAAAATGATAATATGGAATATTACTACGACATTTCAGTGTTTTGGCTACACTGATTAATACTTCAAGGAAAAGAACTACAGATTGTCTCACTTGGTGTTGTGCTTGTATAGAAAGATATGGACTTTCAGTGCAGCTGCGTGCAACCTAAAGTGCCACAACCATGACGCAATTCTTCCCATTCCTTTCCCAGTTCTTGTAAATGGTAAACACTTATACAATGCGTATAAATTCTTGTAAAATGATAAAGACTTATACAGTGTGTGTGCACTTTATTTCACTCCATGATATGTTATGTAAAAATGCTAGAGAGTTTTACAGTGCGTGTGCACTTTCGTCATTTTGTTAACATGATTTGTATTCATTGCATATACATTTTGTGATTTGCTGATATGTTCTGAACTACAGTGCGTGTGCACTTTTGTCATTTGTCAATATGATTTGTACTTATTATGTTTATTTGTTGTAAAAATGCTAAAGAGTTTTACAGTGCATGTGCACTTTTGCCATTTGTTAATATGTTTTGTACTCATTGTGTATACATTTTGTCTTTGCTTGATATGTTCTGTACTCAGTGCGTGTGCACTATATTTTATTTCATGTTCTGCACTTATATATATGTAAATATTCTGTGATTGTAAACTTAGTTAATTAAGAAAAATTTGTTGCTCATGGCAGGTCAAATTGACTCACCATAGCTGCCAAATTTTTGCCCCCCCAGTGGAGGGGTATGTGAGACGTATGCTTTGCCGGCGATGTGCGAGGCATGACAGAATCTCTGACCAGAGAGTAGTTTATCGTTAGTTGTTGCTTGTCGCTAGTCTGCGCTTGAGTGCACGAGTGGACAGTAGCGAGTCAGTAGCGAGTCGGTAGTAGTCTGGAGTCGTCTGCGTGAGTCGGCGGGAGTCGGCATGTGTCGGCTGTGTGCTCTGCTCGCGACTCTGGTCAGGACTCTGGAGGATGAGTATTGTTGTAGAAGGTAAAGAAACCGCCTTGCGCATATTTAATAATGTATGTTAATTGTAATTTAATTTGTTCAAAAAAATGCCACAAAAATAATTTTTATAATGTAAAGCAACTCTTTTAAAGAAAAGCATTCATTTCAATTTAAAGAATTTCCAATGCATTATCATTGCATCCAAGTATAAAAAAAATATATATATATATACGCCAGCATTGCACGAAGCTGTGTCGAAAAATGACTAATTGAGAGCAGATATAATCGCAGTTTTATTGAGGTAAGAAGTTTTGCTTTTTTTATTCAGAATACAGGGCCGAAGGTCAGCGCCGCTATCCTCATAAAATTCATCAGGTTACAAAACTTTTTTATTATTTTTGGTGTTTAGGAATATTTCTGTTTCGAACTTGATATTAAATGAGAAAAGAATTTTGTGGGAACATTAAATGTGAATGCATTTCTGCACACAGACAATAAATGGGTGCCAATTATGTTCAGAGGTTACAATAGTAAGAAAAATTCATTTAACTATTATTATTTTGTGGCGAGGCTACGCTTGGCACATTTCCATTTCCATATAACAATATTTTTTGGGGAGTTTACATCTGGCTCCATTTTCATTTATATATTTATGAGGGGAGGTTACAATGTGCATGCCAACTGTCGACCTAGAAAAAGTGTTCGAGAGTGTCAAACGTTGCAAGGTGTTCGAAATTCCGAGAAAATATTGGTAAGTTGTAGTAAATGACTGTCAATATACAATATGTACAATGACCAAGATGTAACTATAAGACTGGAAGACCAAGAGCGAAGATGTCTTATTAAAAAGGGTTAAGACAGGATGTAGTCTTTCGCCCATATTGTTTAGTCCATACATCGAAGAAACAGTGACGAAAATAAAAGAAGGGTTGCAGAGATGGATTAAAAGTCAAGCTGAAAGAGTAATGATACGATTCGTTAATGACATTGGTATCCTTAGTGAAAGTGAAGAAGAATTACAGGATGTGGTGAATGATATAAATAGTCTAATGAGTACAGAACATGGGTTGAGAGTAAATCGCAGAGAGACGAAACTAATGATAAGCAGCAGAAATAAGAAAAGCGAGAAACGTAACTTCAGAATTGGGATCACGAAGTAGATGAATTTAGGGAATTCTGCTACCTAGTAAACAAACAACAGAATTAGCAAGGAGGACATAAAACGGAGACTAACACTGACGAAAAACGCAATCCCAGCCAAGATAAGTCTACTAGCATCAAACTAACTAAGGAATGAAGAGGTTCTCCGCAGAAGAGCAAGGAAAGCGATGTAGGAAAACACTGACAGGATGAACGATGAGATCTATAATGGCATCAGGGAATAACTTCCGCGGTACTAGAGGGAATTGTAGAGGGGAAAAACTGTAGAAGAAGACAGAGATCGGAATACATCCTACAAAAGCTTGACGATGTAGCTTGCAGTTCCACTATGAGATGGGAAGGTTGGCACAGGAGGGGAACTCGTGGTGGGCAGCATCAAACCAGTCAGAATACTGACGACGAGAGGGAAAGAAGAATGGTCTACCGACAACGAGGTCGTCAGAGACGAAGCACAAGCTCAGGTTTTAGAAAGATGAGGAAGGAAACCGAGTGTGTCCTTTCAAAGCAATCATCCCTGCGTTTGCCATAATCATCTGAGGGAAATCAGTTAAAAAACACAGTCTTGACCGCATTTACGTTCTTAGTTTTCATTTTGTAGGTGACTGGTTTCGATCTTCGATGAGACCACTGTTCTCCACGCCTGCACGCATGGACCTGCTCGATGGCAGAGATTGCTGCTGTCATGAAGGATTGTAGATCTGATGGTGACGTCATGGAAGATCTAAACCCATCATCTAAAAAACAAAAAGTACCAACATAAATATGATCAAGACTGTGTTTATTAAATAAGTTATAATATCAATAGTAGATCGCTGTTTTCCCTGGAACAGTAGTCCAAATAATTTAAGTCATGGAAAACCTGAACCTGGACGGTCGGACGGGGATTTTAATCCTCTTCCTCCTGATGGCTGATCCAGTGTGTTAATCACCCCGAAGACCCACTCGGTACGAGGACGATGGCACTTAGCACGTCGTAAAAACTTCATATTTTTGCCTGCTTTCGGCAATACTCTATGTTATTCTAACCCTCTGTTTGGGGACTTCCGTAAGTAAAAATGTGAGGAAAACTTGTGAGTCGTGTGTAGGTAGCTAAGTCGGTGGAGCTCAATCCCGCGAATAGCAATGGTCCCGAGTTCGAGTTTCGCTCCGGTGCACAGTTTTAATCTGCCAGGAAGTTTCGTATCAGCGTACACTCCACTGCTGAGTGAAAATTTCGTTGCATAAAATAATTCCTGTTTGCAAAGCAGCTTTACGGCCTCGATAGATTGACAAGATTTTTATCTATTACCATTTGCCATTTGCGTAAGATTCCCGGAAGGCGACATTTCGACACAAAACATTTTTGAATATCTTTCGTCTGAAAATCCCTGCTTGGGAAAACTGAGACTCTCTGCATGTGCAGGTTCTCATCACATGTTACCTATTTCTGTGAATGTAGCTCTCCACCTCACTCTGCACAAGGCACAATGAATTGTGCAAAATGGCAGCCTTGACTACGGCTGGAGGGCTGTTGGGGTCTGCCTGGGCAGTTGCCTCACCTTGCGCTTTACTTTGTGTTCCCAAGCTCCCAGCGGGGTTTGGTCCGAACATCAGGTTACCGGCCTAGCTCGGTGTGTCTGGTCTACTCATCACATACCCAACAGAACGACAGAGAAAATTACATGCGAAACAGACACCAGGAAAGGCACGAATAAATGTCACACTAGATGTCCTACTCTTGGTAATCATTGTCATTGTTACACTGAAGAGGCAACGAAACTGGTACTCGTGCGTAATATCGTGTAGTGCCCCCCGACAATGCAGATGTGCTGAAACACGTTGTGGCATGGACTCGACTAATATCTGAAGTAATACTGCAGGGAAATGACACCATGAATCCTGCAGGCGCCGACCGCTGTGGCCGAGCGGTCCTAGGCGCTACAGTCTGGAACAGCGCGACCGCTGCGGTCGCAGGTTCGAATCCTGCATTGGACATGGATGTGTGTGAAGTCCTTAGGTTAGTTGGATTTAAGTAGTTCTAAGTTCTAGGGGACTGATGACCTCTGAAGTTGAGTCCCATAGTGCTCAGAGCCATTTGAACCATTTGAAGCAATCCTGCAGGGCTGTCCATAAATCTGTAAGAGTACGAGGTGGTAGAGGATTCATCTTAACAGCACGTTGCAAGGAATCCGATATATGCTCAATAATGTTCATGTCCAGGGAGACTGGTGGGCGGCGGAAGAGCGCAAACTCAAAAGAGTTACTGGAGCCACTCTGCAGCAATTTTCGACGTGTGGGGTGTCGTGTTGTCCTGCTGTCCGTCGAAATGCACAATGAACATGAATGGATGCAGATGAATAGACAGGATGCTCAAGTACGTGTCACCTTCAGCGTCGTTCCTAGGCGTATCACACCATTACAGAGCCTCCACCAGCTTCAACAGAAGCCTGATGACATGTAGGATTAATGGATTGATTAGGTTATCTGCATACATGTTCATGTGTTAGAAACAATTTTGTTGAGGGCCCAGGCGTGACGTAAAAGTTTTGTGTCGTGCTGTTATCAAGGGTACACGAGTGGGCCTTCGGCTCCGAAAGCCCATACCGATGATGTTTCGATGAATGGTTGGCGTGCTGACACATGTTGATGGCCACCATCAAATCTGCAGCAATTTGCGGTAGGGTTGCATTTCCGTCACGTTGAATGATTCTCTTCAGTCGTCGTTCGTCCCGCTCTTGCTGGATCTTTCGTCAGCAGTAGCGATTCGGAGATTTAATGATTTACAGAATTCCTCATATTCACGGTACACTCCAGGAATGGTCGTATGGGAAAATCCCCACTTCGTCGCTACCTCGGGGATGCTGTGTCGCATCGCTCGTGCGGCAACTATAACACACGTTTAAACTCACTTAAATCTTAGCAGTAACGGATCTGACAACTGTGCCATACACTTCTTGTCTTATATAGGCGTTGCCGACCACAGCGCCTTACTCCCCCTGTTTACGTATCTCTGTATTTGAATATTCATGCGTATACCAGTTTCTTTGGCAATTTAGTGTAGTTACAAGCATTAACTATTTTATTAATTAATAGGAATTAAGTTCTGACAGTAACTATTTTCAGTCAATTATGTACAACACATTATTTGTGCGAGTCCAGCAATGGACAACCACGTATCTCAAGCCACCCCTCTAACGTCACATGGTTCATTGTAACTCTAACTTTTCTACTGTACAGTTAACAACGACTCTAAGTTATACCATGAATGACACTCAAAATCTCTTTCTGCGTGGTTCATTAATTCTGTTTGGCTTTACTCAGCTGTCTTGATGCATGTGCTACCAGATGTTCGTTTCTTTTATGCCGTGACTGGTAATATATCCAGTCACCTGACTGGTTGCTTAAAAGTATAAGACAAATATCTTCTCTTTATCTGGAAATACTAGAACCAGGGTAGTCGTTAACACCTCTTCCAATTTCTCAAATGTGGTCTTTCAGCTGACCTCTGGAATTTCTTTTTTCGACAAAGGAGTCAACGGTCTAACAATTTCAGTATACGTTTTGACGAGTTTCTTAGAATAATTACAGAGTCCTAAAATAGTTGTCGTTATTTTTCGATGTTCGTGGCCGGAAGGACAATGAATAGCTCATATCAACTTCAGGCAAGTCTTTATACCATATCGGCTAACCATATGACGTACGTAATGTATCTTTGTTGATGCGAAGTGGTATTTTTCAACACTCTGTGTTAAATATATCAAACATAACCTCTTTAACACACAACACATTTTGCGGTAGGGCAGTATCCTCACTCATCCAGAGTAATTTTCATATACCTCTCGGTAAGTTATCACGCAAATTGTTCGTTGGTGAAGTTTATTCGGTTCCATTTTTTTAATCGCTTCCACTTTCATCACCGGCGGACCTTCGGTGATGTTCACTTGTAGCTTCCATTACCAACTGAGACAACGTCCCACTGAGTTCGAGAGTATACTGTGAAAGATCAATTTTCGCTTGATGTTCATTCAAAAAAGCCAGTCCTAGAATTGCACAGTACTACTCACTGACTTATATATCCCGGAAAATTCCTTGTTCCAACACGGAAACGTAGCAGTGCTGACCCCAATGATGCCACATCACTGTTTCCTAGTAACCTATATAACTGAGAGGCCCTATGTCCACAAAAAAACCATCTTCCGTTCTGCGCGACTGTGGGGGCTAGCATACTGAACGATGTGTTGGATCACAATGACGTACTGACTAGTTGGCATTGTTTTGTGCATGGAAACATGGCACATGAGCAAGGAATAGATGGAGATCACTTGGTTCCATTGAGCGTAGATATCTTTGGCTCTGACGAAGTGGAGTCACCTGTAAAGTTGGCGGTTACCAATTCGGACATCCTGGAGGACGTTGATTTGGATAGGTGTACCGTAGTGAAACATTTCATCAATACAGATGACCTGGGACAGGTGAAAGCTACAATTTTCTTTACGCCGGACATTGGAAACAAGAACACGCTGTCGCAATACTGGCTAACTTACGGAAACTTTCGGTAGCAACTTATTCAGACAACAAATAAAAGCTCTTGCAGGAGGTCGGTTGCCTCTTGACTATATCGTCATTTTTGTGCGTGGTAGCGGTTAGATTGTGCAGTAACCAGTCTTCTCCTTGATACATCTGTATGTAACTGCTAAGAAGCTTTTTCAAATTCAGAGGCCTTATCATATCCGTGTAACGGTTCCGTCTCTAAATGTGTTCAATTTACTGATCACATCGAGGGAATACCTGTAATTTATTGAACTCGTGGAAATACAAACATTTCATTTACTCAAGTGTAAGTTTCATATGTTACAGCTCATTCGTAGTATTATAATCTCCAAACTACCTGTTCACTTCACTAGGAAACATCAGATTTCTGTTATATCACAATCTAGATTTTTGCATGAACGATTAGTAGCTGTTCCGTCTACTAATCGTTCATGCAAAAATTTAGATTGTGAAATAACAGAAATACCGTACAAATGTTACTTAAATGAACATATCGAATGTGAATCAGTGCAGAACCCTATTTCAAGCACCAAACATCACGAAGTCCACGTGGCAACACATGGTTGGAAATACAAAAACTCAATGAAAAATACTGAAAATTAAATACCACTAAATGCCGAAAAATAAATCGAAAATCCTGATCAAGCAAATGTAGAGCCGAAAAGACCGCAAAATCGCTGTCTCCACCTATCTAACTTCACATCCTAATATTCTCAACTCTGATGAACGTTCACAACTGAGGAGCAACTTAGCTGCGTTGTCCGGTCACAACCAAGCCAAATGAGAGAGTGTCTGTTCTTTTATCCTAACGAATTACCACATCCCCCTCCCCTCCCCCTTCGCCTGCGTTCACAGTGCGTCCGTTTCTCAACGGTCACCGCAAGACACGTGACGGTTGCCAACCTCTGCTATTCGGATAAATGCCGTCAGACCCATCGTGTAGGTGATCTCTCAAACAAGACCGTAACGAAAGATTTTACGTGTCCTAACAGCCATTACTAAGTGGCGGAATTTTGAAAGTTGCTCACTCTTTGCCATAGCTACGACTAATTCAAATTGACTGAAAGGGAGCGGGATGAATGTGCTATCTCTCAGCAGATATCATTTGTTTTTATTGTTATTCGTGCTGTTGCCTTCTTTCAGACAAATGAAGCTTTTAATGTTTAGAGATATGAAAAGGTCAGCCAAGATTTGATGGATAGGTTTTAAACTTTCTGCTGCTCATCAGTAATTTCTCCATTCCGTGTTCTGCTCTGAAGCCATTATTTGTGATCAGTTGTCTGCTTATTCCATTTAACAGAGGCCGTGATTCTTCCGTATGTTAGAGAGAATTACTACGTCGTCACTGCATCATACCAATATTATCTTATCAGCTTGAAATTTTGGGTCACTGCCGAATCCTACTGTAAGTTTTGGTTGGAGAGTTGCTTCCTAGTCTTACACCTGTCTTAATCTCTAGTATTTCTGCGGCTTCTCTTTTGGTTACTCTAAAAGTTATACTTTACCCATGTTTCCCATGGTATATGCCTACATTCCTGACGATTTCTAACGGCTTTTACAAGTACACGTTGTCTTCTAGGAAGGCAGATCCTGTGAAAAGGGTCTTGACTTCCCGTAGGTTTTCCTTACGTTATGAAATGAAACATCAGAACCGTCTCTCTGGAGTCTTTTTCTTTCCGAAAGTCATCTAAGAGGTGCTCATGTTTATTGCCCAGTCATTTATGTAACGCGCCTGTCAGCTAGTAAGCTACACAAACTAAAAGTTAAGCAAGTACGAAACTGAATAATACTTTGCTCCATCGTTTGTGTGGAGCCTCCACTATGTACTTAAAATAATGATTATCAAAATGCTGACCTTTATAGATGCTGTATCTAAGAATATGTTTGTACCTGCTAATCAAAAAGTATGGTCTGCATAGGTGGCTTTTAGACATTCCGACTAATCATTAGATTTCTTTCGAGTTCCTCAATAAGGCTATAACTGTTACTTACTCTTTCGGATGCATCAAACTCAACTGGCTTAAACTTCACGTCTTCAACAGAAATGATGCGGAGGGATCGAAACTCTTCAGCGGCTAGGCTAAAGTTTTCGTTTCAACGCTTCAGTAAGGCTAACCTCTTTCAGGATACAACTTTGCAGTGTATAACAAGTACCGAACTCTATTATTTTCAAGTACCCTCGGCGGCCGCCAATATTGGAAAAACGCGAGCCCATTACCGGAGTTTCTAAATGAACCAGAAAAACAAACACGAGGCCCGTAGCAGTTGGAAAGTTTCATTAGCATAAAATTACGATGCGAAAGCTCATAGTGAAATATCGGCGCGAGCAAATAAACGTAATCTCCAGACGCGCTGCTTCGTACCTATACACCGTAATGCTTTCCTCGGATGCCGGTTAATTACGCGAGTAACGCTCCTACGGAATTTATTTCCTCTTTTCATTATCGCTATGAAAAGTTCCTTCGTAAATCATAATTTCCATGCTCTCGCAGGAAATACTGTGCTTTCATCTCAGGAAAATGACGAGTACTGTATATTGCTGCGTTCGGTTTAAGGCCAGCGAAGGCTACCAAGAAAACACAGGTTGGTACACCTTTGCTCTGCAAGTTATTAACGGTTTCATTAGAGAAAAAAATGTGAAAAGTACGTTACAGAACACAATGCTCTTATAGGAATGTGTATAACTACACATACAAATCCAACACACGCTTATTCATAGATTACATTATATTAGATTCCCTTTTCGTTCCATACACCCAAAAATGAGGTGGTTCTCGTGGGTGTAGAACATGTCAGTTAGTATAACATACAAAACATAGAACAGCTTTGTATAACACTAAGTTCCCTGATAATTTGTTATGATATTGTCAAGGTTTGTCAATACGTTACAGTAAAATGGAACTGCCAATATTTACAGAATTAATACACTGTCAGAATAAAATATATTTATGCTCCTTTAGTGAATTTATCATAAACAGAATACCTAGTCTTGACTCTTGTGACCAACTGCTGTCAACATTGGAATGTAACAGACATTTTCGCTGAAGCTAGTCTAAAACCTCCTGTTAAGATATTCATCTATAGAGCAGATGGAGTTGTCTACCAAAAGTCTTTCAAATTCTGTTTAAACTGTGCTTCATCTGAAAGAAAGTTTCCAGTGGTTGCTGGCAATTTATTGAACAAGTGTTTTCCTGAATACTGGGCCCCTTTTTGGACCACAATAAGTGATTTTAAGTCTTTATGTACAAATAGATTTCTCTTACTCCTAGTATTGATACTATGTATTGAACTATTAACTGGAAATAGAGACATGTTTCTGGAAACAAATTTCGGTAAGGATTAATTATACTGAGAAGCAGTAGTTAAAATACCCAGTTACTTGAACAGGTTTATACATGATGTTCTTGAACGTACACCACAAACAAGTCTCATTACACTCTTTTGCACTATAAAAACTTTTTCTCGCTTTCATGAGGTGCCCCAGAATATGATCCCATATGACACAACAGAACGTAATGAACCAAATAATGCGTAGGTAAAACTCTCCATCTGGTGAATTTGTACCAATTAATGAGACATTTATTCGTTTTGTGTACAGTTTTGGGGTAACATCTGACACTTTATAATACCAGAAGACAGTGCCACACAATTCCTTAGGGGTGTACACGAAGCATATCTGAAGAGTGAAAATGTCAAACGTTCTAATTTTAAGTGCCAAATCTCGCTTTTGTCAGAAGAAGAAACATAACTTACTTCTGCTCTGAAAACAGAGAAGACATCCTGATACCGCAGAAGTGTGCCATTATGCGTTTTACCTCATGACTGCAATAAAAAATTAATAAATTAGGCAATAAATCCATAAATATGAAGAATGGATATATGTATGTATGTGTGTTCCACAACTCCTACAAAACCACTGGACAGATTTCAACCAAACTTGGTACACATATTCCATACTGTCATGCCACAATCTCTGGGGGATAATAAGCACCTAACTATCATAGTTCACCGGCTATGACATCATAATCAATGACATTGGTGAAAAACTGCCGTTATGCACGACGTTTAAATTTATTACCTCTGCGCTACTAACTTACTTCGCAATAAATGTTCCAGACACTGTCTACATATTCCTGTAAATATATGTACAAAATTATATCACGGTAGAACACATAATTTGACACCATAAACAATGAGATGCATGAAGAGAGACAACTCGCAGCAAACGGCTGTAGGCGAAAATAATGGCCGTCTGAAGAGGTATCAAGAGACATTAACATAGAGACGTTTACAAAATCGAGTTGTATACAAGCGAAACATCTGTAAACATAGATTTGTGCAATATGCACATTTCTTTGAACGATTGTTTCATAATTCAAAGGTCTTTTCAAGAACGAAATGGAAATGATATTTCTTAGACATTACTGTTCATTTTTTGTTTTTGATCCTAATATAAAATAGGCAAAGTTAATACCCAGATAGTGCTTGGTGTAAGCTAGTAGTTTAAAAGGAACGCTCCAGGAGTCATACCAGAAAAAATCACTGATTATAAGGCCTATAAGAAAGTTACTTAAAATACTGTTAACACTGAGCACTACATTTCTTTTGTGAATACAACTTCAGAAATACAACAGCAATGTCGTAACTAGTGGATCTGTAGAAAACAAAAACCATTTCTCATGTAACTTAAAAGTATTACAAGAGAACAATAAAATTGAATTCGAGAAAAAGATCACCCACTACTGACTTCTGTTTCTTAAACTACTGCTTTCTTCAGATCAGATTGTACAACTGTGCAGTTGCAAAAGAAATGTCAGCATTGTTAACAGCTCGTCCGGTTTTGCAATTAACAAACATTGCCAGTCTTTGACATAATGTGTGACACGCCATAATCTTTCCTCTTTTGAATACACAGGCTTTTTTTTAAATTTTCACTTTCAGAATGGAAAATAGCTAATAGGTTTTTTGAGTTGGATGAGTATGAGATACTTCGATCGTATTGCATTTGGAGACCTTACACACCTACCCTGACAACACTGTTTCTGTGGTAGTACCAAAATCGAAGACATCAATTGTATGCTGTGGAATGACGTGGAACGGCTTCACAGTTCCTCCGACTCAACAGTGTTGTGTGAATTTTGCGGATCAAAGACGTTGCCAACCTTTCTTCGTTTCCCCATCACGCAAAACCCCATATACAAGGATGAGCCAAAACATTATGACCACTGCCCACCGCGAGATGTATGATACCTGGTGGCGCTGAGGGCACGTGACGTGGTAACAGAAGTATGTGAGCGGAGCAGAGACGAATGGAGAAACACTCTAGTGACAACAAGTGGCGCAAATGAGGAAATCCTCCGAATTAAGGGACTTTGACAGAAGACAGATTGTTGTCTACATCTACATCATACTCCGCAAGCCACTTAGTGGTGTGTGGTGGAGGGGCTTCCGGTAACACGATCTGATACCTCCAACCCTGCTCCATCCGCGAATAGTACGCAGGAATAACGATCGTCGGTAAGCCTCTGTGTTGGGGGGAAGTAATATGTTGTCTGATTGCTTCTGAAAAGTGCTGTCCCGAAATTTCAATAGTAAATCACTCCTTGATGCACAACGCCTCTCTTCCAACGTCTGCCAGTGGAGTTTGTTTAGCATCTCTGTAACGCTCTCTGGTCAATTAAACGATCCCGAGAGGAAATGCATTGCCCTATGTTGGATCTTCTCTACCTCCACTACCAGTCCTCCCTGATAGGGATCCCAGATAGATGAACAATAGTCAAGAATAGGACAAACAAGCGCCTTATAAGCCACTTATTTCCTAGATGAGTTATACTTTCCTCTTCCAATGAATCTGAGTCTGGTGTCTGCCTTTGCCACTATGTGCTTTATGTGATCATTCCTCTTAAGGTCTCTCTTGATAGTTACGCCTTGATATTTTGCGGCAGATGCAGTTTCCAACTGTTTGCCATTAGAAGTGTAGCTGTACAGTAGTGGCTTTCTTTTCCTGTGTATGAGCAATATGTTTCATTTATTTAAGTTCAGGGTCAACTGCCAGAGCCAGCACCATTTATCAAGTCTCTCCAGGTCGTTCTGCCAATCCTTACTATCTTCTCGCGTTGCTGTTTGGTGTAGACAACTGAATCATCTGCGAATAGCCTTAAAGAGCATCCGACGCTTTCTACTAGATCATCTATGTATACTGTAAACAGCAACAGTCCTATCACACTTCCCTGTGATACTCCGGATATTACCTTTACATCTGTCGGTTTAGTTCCGTTAAGAGCGACGTGTTGAGTTCTATATGCAAGAAAGTCTTGAATCCAATCGCAGGTCTGCTCCAATAATCCATAAGCTGATTTTTCTTTTTTTTTTTTTTTCATTGGACGGCAATGCGGGATGATGTCAAATCCCTTACTGAACTCGGCATCAGCCTGAGCGACGTTGTCCACTACGCTGTGGATCTCATGGAGGAACAGAGCGAGCTTAGTTTCACAGATTCTCTGTTTGCGGAATCCAAAAACATCATACTTCTTGAGCAAAAACATATTCCATAATTGTGGCCCAGTGTCTAGAAGCGAGTATGTCGGAAACGGCGAAGCTGGTCGGCTGTTCGCGTGCTGCTGTCATGGGCGTCTATGGAAAGTGGCTAAGGAATGCTGAAACCACGGGAGTAGGCGACAAGAAGTTGAACGTCCATACCTCCTCACAGAACAGGGATCGGAGGCTTGCCCGCTCTCTACAGCAGTAGGGACTGTGACCTGCGGCAGATCTGACGACAGGGCACAGTGCAGGTGCAGTCGGAAGTGCTTTGAAGCATACCGTTCAACGCACAGTGTTGAACATGGTGTTCCGCGGCAGAAGATCCCTACGTGTTGCCATGTTGACATAACAATACCGTAGGTTATCATTATAGTGGACATGGGAATGAGAAAGGAACGAGGATGAATGGAATCATATCGCCTGGTCGCATGAATCCCGTTTATTGGTAAACCAGGTTGATGGTAGTGTCCAGATACGCCGTCAGCGAGGCGAACGGTTGCTCCAAATATGCAGCGCGCCACGGACGCAGGCTGTTGGAAGCAGTGTTATGTTATGTGGGACATTCAAAAATGGCTCTGAGCACTATGGTACTTAACGTCTATGGTCATCAGTCCCCTAGAACTTAGAACTACTTAAACCTAACTAACCTAAGGACATCACACAACACCCAGTCATCACAAGGCAGAGAAAATCCCTGACCCCGCCGGGAATCTAACCCGGGAACCCGGGCACGGGAAGCGAGAACGCTACCGTACGACCACGAGCTGCGGACGGGGTGTGGTGGGGGGGGGGGAGGGGACATTCTCCTGGGTTTCCGTAGGCCCGGGGTTAGCAATGGAAGGCACCATGGATTACGTGAATATTATCAGGGACCTGTAATCCATTATGCTTGATGTATTCCCAAAGAGCGATGGCATCCTCCAGCGGGGTAACCATGTCCTAGGCCAGAACCGTGCGGCAATGGTTTGAGGAGCATGATAGTAAATTCGCTTTGATGTCTTCGCCATCAGCTTCGGCCTTTCTGAATACGGCGAAACCCAACTGGGACGCAATCAGGCGCCATCTCCGCGCCCACAAACCAGCCGCCCGTAAATTACGTGAATGGTGTGACCCGTTCGTTGGCAACTGGTGCCGCAAAACTCTTGATACCAATCGAGTCCTTGTCCAATCCATGACGCGCAGAAAAACTGCTGAAATGTGTTCCAGACGAGCACCAACAGGCTTTTAAGTAGTTGGGCATAATGTTTTGGGTCTTCATTGTATCTTATGAATATATATAACTACATGTGGTGACGGAGGTTGAACCCTCTGAAACTTGTGGTCGGAAAACGGTTGTAGCTAGTCACAGTAATTCGTACACAACTTGGAAAAACCTAAAATGTTGGCATTTACTGCAAGATATTCATATTTCTGTCCATATACCTCATTTTAAATTCTCTTCTTTTTCGGTACTTGATAGGAGAGTATTCTTGGAATTGTACTATTACAGAATCACAAAATATCTTTGCTATTTCACTGACCTGTGGCGTTTTATGAATTTGGCTAAGGATCATATTTACCTACCCTAGTCGCGATGTATGTGATTCTCACACTCTATTACGTCAGCTACACTAGATGTAGAAAGCTATTTTTTGGATGTTAAAGTGAAAGGAAACACATAATTGTAGTTACCTAAGATAGTCTAACAGACACCAGTAGACACACTATTGCGTAACGAAATCCGTCTAATAGAGAAAAAACTTTTTAGTATGACTTTTATTTCTTGAAACGTAGGGATCGGTAAGGAGGTTTTGCATGTACTACGATGTTTAAAATTACCCGAACGACCTTTATTGCCTTCTGCCTACTTTGAGTGCATCCAGTAGTTTGACTATACAAAACGTTTACCGCAAGAGACTACTGGAGAACATTGCTCTGTGTGAAACACTGGTTCAGATGAATTCTAATACCACGATAATGCATGATTATCACGACAACCAGATTAGAGACGAAAATCTCTAACGCTAATAAATTTTAATTTATTACAAGAAGCAAGGTGTTACTTAACGTTATATGACGACACTTTTGGGCTGGATTCGGAGCTGAGGTCCTATCCAACAATTATTGTCACCATTGAGCTCCCACGGAAGACTTTTAATGCTGGTTATTCACAATTAACGAAGTGTGTGAACTTGAGCTGAGGCGGCTTAAAGGTTTTTCTTGTATGGTATCCCAATCTGATATCTAATGGATTGTCAATTAAGCAGAAACAAACGTTACATAACGAAATTTTCAGCACTAGTTAGGTCACTGACAGTGAAATGAAGACACGAATTTGTTTTCTTTACCGGTATGCGATCCGGAACTTATTTCCGTCGCTTTCTAGCCATGTCTGAACATTAAATAATGGTTTATTTCAACAGCAGCGAGATGTGCGTGTGTTTGAACCGGAAGTAACTTGAGGGAAAGTTCTGCGCTGACTGGGAATCGAACCTAGGTATATCATCATTATGACAATACACGATGAGACGTTAACTATCGAATTCTATTTCATCACTAGTAGGAGAAAGTACGAAAAGTGCTGTGTCTCACTGGGAGTCAAATCCGACACAAATAATTAATGTCGACAAAACACAGAGAGACGTAAAAATTGACATTTATTTTTCACCTATAGTTGGTTGTGTCCGTGCTACATCTTGAGATGACATGATGAAAAACTTTGTACCGATCCAGGATTGAAACCACATAAGCGGGTTTCGTGGAGGTCTTACGGGGTTTGGAATCTTGGACATACAATGAAAAGTTGCAACTACATCGTCTCAGAGATGTCAAGACCAGAGATTGGAGTTATGAGTTCGGATCCCAGCGCAGGGCTAATATTTTCAACATTTCAAGGTCAAATACAATAAGTAATGTCCTGTGACTTTCACGACGATTGAATCATAAATAGTATTTAATTATTGGTATAAGCTAGCTTACTGTTCGCAGAGTTCCTGCTTGTGACTTCCAACTCTGCTATAGCTCAATGTGACCCTACAGGACGATTGTTTCACGAATAAAATAAAATCAATGTCATAGCAAAGGTTACTGGTGGCAAACTCTCTACTTACTGCAACTTCCAACTCTGCCATGGCCAAATGCACCCTGACTCTCTACCAGTGGGCAGTAAAAGGACATCATGATTACTGTGGATATGGAACCACGGACCAACTCTATATATTTAATTGAATTTACCAGAGGCGAAGAAGGTCTTTTCGTGCTTGTGAAAAAGTGTTGTCTGAAGTGGCAATCTAACCCAGGCAGTCAGTAGACGACGCTAGCATCAGTCCAACAAGTCACAGAACTTACGATGGCTTTTTCAAGATTTTCTCATAAGGATGGGCGCACCACATAGGATAAGAATTCTGCCTCATTGGAGGTAGATTAAAGCCTTTTCTAAATATTCATATATTTTCGGGTGCACATCATAATTCACCATCTGCCTCGGCTATCCAATGCATACTATGGGGTTGACTTTTAATAACTGGAATAAAATCACATGGCAGCCATTCGAAAGAATTGCGACGATTTTCCGATGCGGAAATTTTGGGAAGATGTGTTGCTTTCCACTTTAACTTCCGTGTAGCTGCGTGTATTAGCGGTCTAGTGGGGAAGGTGACACAGTGTAAAACCCAAATAATCGTTACTTTGTAAATTGCAATTCGTCACAGGTAATTGTTCAGGAAGGGCGTTGTGACATTAACAGCTGAAGCATATAATGCTAAGAATACTAGGTACGTAACATACCATGGCAAAATTTACCTGAAATAAGATTGTTGGCGTACATTTATTCGGCGTGTTGGCATGCAGGTTGCTACACTGAAGAGCCAAAGGAACTGGTACACCTGCCTAATATCGTGCAGGGCCCCCGCAAAACGGGAAAGTGCGGCAATACGACGTGGTATGAACTCGACTAATGTCCGAAGTAGTGCTGGAGGGAACTGACACCATGAATCCTGCAGGGCTGTCCATAGAACCGTAGGAGTACGAGGGGGCAGAGAACTCTTCCGAACAGCATGTTGCAAAGTATCCCGGATATGCTCAATAATGTCTGGAGAATTTGATATCCAGCGGAAGTGTTTAAAACTCATAGTGTTCGAGGAGCCACTCTAGCAATTCTGAATGTGTGAGATGCCGCATTGTCCTGCTGGAATTGCCAAAGTCCGCCGGAATGCACAATGGACATGAATGGTTGCAGGTGATCAGACAGTATGATTATGTACGCGTCACCTGTCAGAGTTGTATCTAGGCATATCAGGGTTTCCATACCATTCAAACTGCAGGCGCCCTACACCATTATAGAGCCTCCACCAGCTTCAACAGTCCGCTCCTGACATCCAGGGCCCATCGGTTTTGAGGTTGTCTCCGTACCCGTACAAGTCCATTCGACCGATACAATTTGAAACATGACTTCTCCGGATAGGGAACAAGTTTCCAGCCATCAACAGTTCAGTGTCGGTGCTACCAGGCCAAGGGAAGGTGTAAAACTTTGCGTCGTGCTGTCACCAAGGGGCATTCGGCTCCGAAAGTCCATACCAATAATGTTTCATTGAATGGTCGTACGGTGACACTTGTTGATGGGCCACCACACAAACATGCAACAATTTGCGGAAGGGTTGCACTTCTCTCAGGTTGAACGATTCTCTGCAGTCGTCGTTGGTCTCGTTCTTGCAGGCTCTTTTTCCAGCCTCAGCGGTGGCGCAGATTTGATGTTTTACCGGATTCCGAATACACTCGTAAAATGGTCGTTAGGGGAAACCCCACTTCATCGCTCCCTCGGAGATGCTGCGTCCCATCGCTCGTGTGCGGACTATAATAAAAGTTCTAAATCACTTAAATTTTGATAATGTGGCGTTGTGGCAGCAGTAACCGATCTAAGAACTGCGCCAGACACTTGTTGTCTTATATAGGAGTTGCCGACCACAGCGCCCTATTCCACCTCTTTACAGAGCTCTGCATTTGAATACGCATGCCTATACCAGTTTCTATGGCGCTCCAGTGATGATGATGTTAATTTGTTGGGCGCTCAACATCGCGGTTATCAGCGCCCATACAAGTTCTAGGCCTTTCCATTTCCAGTTCCTACCTTAATGATGATGAGATGATGAGGAAAACACAAACACCCAGTCCCCGGGCGGAAAAAATCTCCGACATGGCCAGAAATCGAACCCGGGACGTCGTGATCCAAGGGCAGCAACGCTAGCCACTAGATCACGAGCTGCGGAAGGCTCTTCAGTGTTTAAGCATGCTTCCTAATTGTTATTTTTATCTGAGGCTCTAGAAATTTTGTTACAGTGACTTATTGAATGTTCCACATTTGCGGACCATGAGTATCATTGTTGAAGCGTTGAAAAATAAAACAAAAAAGGGAGAATTAATCTTACGTTTTTGACATTTTATTCTCGTAGGATTTAGTAGAAAGTTATAGGCAGCAGAGGCAGTTAGAAACATTTGTTTAGTTCAAATGGCTCTGAGCACTATGGGACTTAACTTCTGAGGTCATCAGTCCCCTAGAACTTAGAACTACTTAAACCTAACTATCCTAAGGACATCACACACAACCATGCCCGAGGCAGGAGTCAAACCTGTGACCGTAGCGGTCGCGTAGTTTCAGACGGTAGCGCCTAGAACCGCTGGGCCACTCTGGCCGGCATTTGTTTTGTATATGGGGTAAGAGCATCGAAGGAATCACATCAGGTCACACTTTACGTATCCTAACTGACACGGGATGCTTGGGCAGTGAAAGGACGGCGCAATGGGAAATTGAACGTCATTATTAGCAATAGAACCCAGTTACCCAGTAACAATGCAATTACACCTCCGAGCGCAACAGTTAATAGACAAACAAAGTAACAATTTGACAATGCAATAACGAAGTGTAGCTACTTGAGCAGAAGCCAACAAGCCCACTCCCCAGTGACACATCGTGAGGTGTTCTTCAAACGCCTGTGCCGCCCACTAGTGTGGACGCTCCACAGGAGTTACTAGTTGGGTAACGCAATCACCGGACACTCCTAGAATACATATGCGAGATATCTTAAAACACGTATAACTGATGAGAATACTCCGGAAAAGTCAGACTATTTGTAAATCAAACCATTAAAAAAAAGAGTTGCTCGCAAAAGAAATGGAACCTTTTTCGGAAACCCAGTATTAAGTTGCGTTCAGCCTGGTTAGAACGACCTAAATCTAAGTAATAAGTCACTAATTTCAAAGTAATTCTTCTCCGTTTGCAATCGATAAAGGACTACCTGTGAAAATAAAGTATCAAGAGTGATATTTACAGTTAGTAGGTGAAATCTATCCGTTAATAGAAATAAAAAAAATTGTGTTTACAGTCTTCTTCCTCGATCTAAACAAAATTCAATAAATGCAAAACTTCTAAGCCTGAATGACTTCTCTATTGCATGAAGTTCTACTATGCAGGGCGATTACAAACAATCTGAAAACTTGTGAGGGTATTGCAGGGTAGGTTGTGCTGAGAAATAATTATTAAGAAAAAAATTCGATACGGTTCTCCGTTTGCGAGTTAATTAGCATTGTAATAGGCCAATGAGACCGTTGTGCACGAAAAATTGAAGCGGCGCACCAGAGACAGCGTCGCCAAACGTGTTACTCGTTTGGTTTCTAAGACCAAGAAACAGACCAATCGAAAAACTGGACATGGAACAGTAGTAAGGCTCAGTAGTCACGTGCGGTATCATGTACACTACGGGAACAACTGGCACGAATATTGTATCTGGCGCGCCACTTGAATTTGCACGTGCAACGGCTTCATTGGCTAACATCAATACTAATTAACTTCAAAACGGCGCAAACTATCGAATTTTCTACTTATCAGTTACTTCTCAGAACAACCTGCCCTGCAACTCAATTACAAGATTTTCAGACTATATCTGACCTCGCATACACTTCAGCAATAATACAGTTTGGGTCGCACGAGAGGTTAGTAAACGATCTTTTGTGTAGACTGGCTGCATTTTCCTGCTATTCTACCGATAAACCGAAGATTGCCACCTGATTTATCTACATCTGAGTCTATGTGATCTTTCTATCTCATTCTCCCTCGAATTATTAAATCCAGGTGCTTTGTATGATAAGTTGACCAAATCCACTTGTGATTTATTGGTACTGTAGTCATGGGATACCATGTGTTTCTACGTTGTGAAGTGTACAGTTTTACATTGGCGAACATTTAAAACAAATCATGTACCACTCTGAAATCTTATGAAGGTCTGACAGAATATCTGTTCAGTTTTTTCTTCAGAGAGTACTTTATTTTCAATTGTGTCATTTGAAAAAAATTCTAAGGTTAATATTGTCCGAATGGTCATTAACACGTTCACTGCCATCGGCGCACCAGCGCGTCCGGCCGATACTAGTGCATATGCCGTCGACGCGCCTGCGCGGCGAGACACTCAGCTGTTTCTCAGCGCCACAGTTTAGTCGGGCACAGCCATTCGGTGTGGTTCATTGCGCAGGCACTCTAAGAACGTATTGTTTTCAATTTTTGCGGGTGCGGTTCGTGTGTTTTCCCTACAGTTTTTCTCTGTTGTGGGACTGAAAATGGAAGACAATCGTGACACGGCGGGCCCTTCAGAACCTAAGAAACGTAAAACACAGGACACAAGAAACGTACAAAAACTAACGGATGCGGAATTATTACGAATATTAGAAGAAAGCGATTCGGAAACGGAACTGGCCAGTGAGGAGGACGGCGTGGAATCCAGTGAAGAGTCTGACGGAGCCGAGTTTGTTTTAGATGAGACTGTAGAAATGGCTGTGAATCCTAGCGACAGGGAAATGGCAGAAGGAGTGGTAACAAGAGATAACGCAGCTGATACAACTGTTGCGTGGGAAAGAGAGCCAGTTGGAATGATAAATTGCCCATTTATAAAAAATGAGGGACTGCTTATTCAACCGACGGAAAACACTCCCTTAGATTATTTTCGTCTTTTGCTGACGGACGAATTTCTATTGACAGTTGTAGAAGAAACAAATCGAAACGCGATTGAATTATTCCTTTCTGCGGGAACCAAAGGACAATCACGAATAAACTGTTGGAAAGATGTGACTGTTGGCGAATTGTTAGTGTTCTTGGGAGTTTTCCTGCACATGGGAAATGTAAAGATGAGGAATTTGCAGGACTATTGGAAAAAGGACGCTTTATTCAACGTGAAAGGAATTGCCGATAGTATTTCACGAAATCGTTTTCTGCTAATACTACGTGCATTACACTTTTCTGAAAATCCAAAACAGGGCAAACCAACACCATCCGACAGGTTGTATAAAATACGTCCCGTTATCAATTTTTTCAATGAAAGGATGTGCCAAGTTTACTACCCTGGACGGGAACTGTCTCTGGACGAATCAATGATCCTTTGGCGTGGACGATTACTTTTCCGCCAATACATCAAAAACAAAAAGCACAAATATGGCATAAAGCTATATATTTTGACAACTCCCACTGGAATGGTCCTAAAATTCGCGGTATACACTGGCATGCTGGACGATTTAGGAGGAAGAGGCCATGCGCAAAAAATTGTTCTTCATTTACTAGATGAAAAGTTGAATGCTGGTCACCATGTGTACATGGACAATTACTATAACAGCTTCGCATTGGCAAAGCTGCTCCTGGATAAGAAGACCCACTGCACGGGAACTCTGAGGGCGAATAGGAAGGATACACCCAAGGAAATACAGGAAGCAAAACTACGAAAAGGTGAAGCCGTTGCCAGATTTGCGGAAGGAGTTATGATAGGTAAGTGGCGTGATAAGAGGGAGGTTTGCTACATTTCTAATGCATTTACAAATGAAATGGTTGAGGTTGAAACCAAAAGAAAGGAGAAGAAATCTAAGCCCTTGGCCATTGTAAACTACAATAAATTTATGGCGGGAGTTGATCGGCACGATCAGATGTTATCATATTACCTCTCGGAACGCAAAACCATACGCTGGTACAAGAAACTTTTTATCCACGTTGTGGAAATGATACTGACAAACGCACATGCCCTACACAATAAATATTGTGGCACAAAAATGCCCCTCCAAGAATTTAGACTCAGTATTATAAGAGCACTATTGCCACGAAAGCAGGTAGAACGGCCAGTCAGAAATCCCCAACATGTTGTGGTAAAACGAGAATCAAATGGAAAATCAAAAACACCGCGAAAAAAGTGCAGATCATGCGCCAGCCGTGGACAACGAACAGACACGATTTACGAGTGCCTAGATTGCCCAAATAAAGCAGGATATTGTTTGAATTGTTGTGTTATTCACCACCTCTAAAGGCAGATAGCACTTTCGTTGCTCATTTATTTTTCGACAGTTATGTGTCGGTACTATTCTTAAACTTTGTATTTATTTTATTTGTTTGAGAGTAATGGATAAAGCTCTAGATTGTATTTTTCTTAGATTTGACATACATTTTATTTCAGAAGTTTCTTCGAGATCTTGTGTTTGTATTTGAATGTTTCTACTATATTTTTTGTCCAATAAATATGTCGTTTGTCAGTAGGATGTTTCGTTTCATTTATGAATATAAAATGAAATTGTAGTAACCTAAACTGTCACACTAACCAGGAACAATACACTAGACGCATTGGCGCGTCCACGGCCACCCGCTACAGAATATGGCCTGATATGCCACTGACGCCTTAGTGCGCCCCAAAACAACTTTGATTCACGAGAGTAAATTTGATTGTGTACTTATAAAATAAATACATGTTATATTACTTTTAGCAATATATTTTCAGATTCTATTAAGAAAAATATTGGTTACGTGGCAAAGCAAGGCCAATTACAGTGGCAGTGAACGTGTTAATACACGACATGAACAGCAAAAGTCCCAAAACACTTCCCTGGGGCACCCCCCAAACTACTTCTACCTCTGTCAATGGCTCCCCAACCAAGATAAAATGTTGTATCCTCCCTTCCAAGAAATCCTCAGTTTAGTCACAAATTTTGCTTGCTACCTCGTCCTATCGCACCTTTGATTACAACCGTAGTTGTCTTAGTCGGTCAAATGCATTTTGGAAACGATATTCCATTTAGAGGAAAGCTTCTTTCCCCGGCTGTGTGGGTGCTGGGAGATTATACCTATGAATCTTCTCTAAGTGTTAAATTAGTGTCTCCTGAGATTATCAACTATATTCACATCTAAGTAATTTCTACTTGGGCATCCCAGCCCCAATGTAAATTGAGTTTTCTTATATTGGGAGATTATACGTAATGTGTGCAACTGCCCAGTTGTACCGGCACTTAATTCACATATCAAAATTTTTATTCAATACCAGATAGCAGTTATAAGAGTCGAGGGACATGAAAGGGAAGCACTGGTTGGGAAGGGAGTAAGACAGGGTTGTAGCCTCTCCCCGATGTTGTTCAATCTGTATATTGAGCAAGCAGTAAAGGAAACAAAAGAAAAATTCGGAGTAGGTATTAAAATTCATGGAGAAGAAATAAAAACTTTGAGGTTCGCCGATGACATTGTAATTCTGTTAGAGACAGCAAAGGACTTGGAAGAGCAGTTGAATGGAATGGACAGTGTCTTGAAAGGAGGATATAAGATGAACATCAACAAAAGCAAAACAAGGATAATGGAATGTAGTCTAATTAAGTCGGGTGATGCTGAGGGAATTAGATTAGGAAATGAGGCACTTAAAGTAGTAAAGGAGTTTTGCTATTTGGGGAGCAAAATAACTGATGATGATCGAAGTAGAGAGGATATAAAATGTAGGCTGGCAATGGCAAGGAAAGCGTTTCTGAAGAAGAGAAATTTGTTAACATCCAGTATTGATTTAAGTGTCAGGAAGTCATTTCTGAAAGTATTCGTATGGAGTGTAGCCATGTATGGAAGTGAAACATGGACGATAAATAGTTTGGACAAGAAGAGAATAGAAGCTTTCGAAATGTGGTGCTACAGAAGAATGCAGAAGATTAGATGGGTAGATCACATAACTAATGAGGAACTATTGAATAGGATTGGGGAGAAGAGAAGTTTGTGGCACAACTTGACCAGAAGAAGGGATCGGTTGGTAGGACATGTTCTGAGGCATCAAGGGATCACCAATTTAGTATTGGAGGGCAGCGTGGAGGGTAAAAATCGTAGAGGGAGACCAAGAGATGAATACACTAAGCAGATTCAGAAGGATGTAGGTTGCAGTAGGTACTGGGAGATGAAAAAGCTTGCACAGGATAGAGTAGCATGGAGAGCTGCATCAAACCAGTCTCAGGACTGAAGACCACAACAACAACAACATTCAATACTAGTGACAAACTGCAACCTTTGTCACAGAGTAGTGTGTCGAACAGCATACGCAAGCAGTGTCGAAAAGTTTATTTTGGTCATTGAGTCATAGCTGTGCAATTAGATAATCTGAATGTGAGTGATGCTGGAGATTAGGAAGGAAAGATTCAGTCTTTGAAGGTCATCTCTTAAGAGAAGACGACTCATATGATAAATGGTGTGAAGTTTTACATTCTGTTAAGGAAAGCAATATGATGACCGTATGAAAATTTTGAGAATTAAGAAATATCTGACACGGAATATCAGTGTAGTTTTAAATGACAAAACAAAACTGCCTTTTCTCATTCGTTAAATATAGTTACAGTAACAAGTACTATATTAAAATCGTAGATTCAAGTTAAGTAAAACGTATGTTCACAATTTACGTCTATTTTTTGATATTAATGTAACGTTTCTGTGTGGAATAAAAAAATTAATACTTTCCTGTGAAAACGCACTACATATAATCATATTTGTATCATTTGTGTATCTAATATTTGTGCAAGTCACACGCCCTTTAAGTGTTTTTCCCACATTCAGTTCTCACGTGATGGCCTAAGAAACCAGAAGTCGATAGGTAACAAAATCAATACAAGTTTGCAAAGCATTAGGACCTGTTTCCTATTTAATGGTACACCGAAATGAAGAAGGGTCGTAGCACACCTTCTAAATCGTGTCGGACCTTCTTTTGCCAGGCGTTTTGCAGCAACTAGACGTTGCATGGACGCAACAAAAAAATTGTTCAAATGGCTCTGTGCACTATGGGACTCAACATCTGAGGTCATCAGTCCCCTAGAACTTACAATTACTTAAACCTAACTAACCTAAGGACATGACACACATCCATGTCCGAGGCAGGATTCGAATCTGCCTCCGTGGTGTTCGCGCGTTTCGAGATGGAAGCGCCTAGAACCGCTCGTCCATACCGGCCGGCTAGGACGCAACAGGTCGCTCGAAGTCCCCTGCAGAAAAACTGAGCTATGCTGCCAATATAGCCGTCCATAATTCAGGAAGTGCTGTCGGTGCAGAATTTTGTGTATCAATTGACCTCTCGATAATTCACTCAAATTGTCCAGAACGATCTTCAAACCAATCGTGAACTATTGTACATGGCTCATTGTCTTCCATGGAAATTCCATCGCTGCTTGGGAACAAGTACATGAATGGCTGTGAAAGGTCTCCAAATAGCCGAACCTAACCATTTCTAGTCAATGACTCCGTCCATTACGTGTAAACACGGCCACACCATTATGGAGCCACGAGCAACATGCACAGTGCTTGTTGAAAACTTTGGTCCATGGCTTCGTGGGGTCTGCGTCTCACTCAAACACTACCATCAGCTCTTACCCAATGAAATCGGGACTCATCTGACCAGGCTACAGTTTTCCAGTGTTCTCAGATCGAGCCGATACTGTAACGAGCCCGCCAAGAGAGAATCTGCTGGTGATGTCCTGCAATTTGCAAAGGCATTCGTGTAGGTCGTCTGTTGCCACAGTATATTACCGCCAGATTTCGCTGGGTTCATTCGTCGTGCGTTCCACATTGATTTCTGCATTCGTTTCACACAGTGTGTTTGTCTGTTAGCACTGTCAATTCTATGCAAACGTCGCTGCGTTTTCCGTGGCGAGAGGTAATGTCTGAATGGTATTCTCGGCACGCTCTTGACACGATCTCTGAATATTCAACTCCCTAACTACTACCGAGTTAGATAGTCCCATGAGTCTAGATCCAACTATTATTCCGTCTTCTACGTCTGTTAAATCCCGACATGCGGCCATAATCGCAGCGGACATCTTCCCACATGAAGCTCTGCCATTATACTGGTCCTTTGTACCTTGTGTACGCGAAACTAACACTATCTGTGTACCACCGTATCACTATCCCATGACTTTTGTCTTCTCATTGTGTATACGGTATGACATTTTCCTGCATTACAACACGAAGGAATTACTTAAAATAACGCTGTGATAATAATATTATTAATAGACAAGTGATATACCTCTAGTCACGTACTTTAGAAGATTTTAAGGTTTCAACTAACTAGACTGTAGGAATTTACTTTCTATTTTGAGTGTAAGTACTTGACAAAATGTGGAAGTATATTTCGCCACTCAAACATCCAGTCCCCTTCCAGCAAACGTATCTCAGTGTAGGCTGATAGACCTTTGTTTCGAAACATGCCAGACCTTTAAAGTCGGACGTAAATTCACAACTCAACCGCAACTTTGAATTTAGTACATAAACTGTAAATGAATTTGAAATCTCCATCTGAGCAAGGACCAATGATTCCTCATCGTTCTGTAGATCAGTTCAAATCTCTGGCAAATCCTTGTTACGAGAGGCAACCACGGCTGTGATAGTACATTTCAACTGATGAAAACCGAATCAGCTGCGTCAAAGTGATTTATTTTTTACGACTACAGTCACATCTTCAACTGAAAAACTGTTGACCTTTCAATAGTAAATGTCCTTAAATTCTTCGTATTAATTATCCATGGGGTGATTTTAAGGGCATTATGTGCTGACACGTAAACAGGTCTGACTATAATATTATGAAGTTTGTTGTGGTTATTAAATCACTTTGACGCAGCTGTGGTGGTTTTCATCAGCTCAAGTCAAATATTTTGGACTAAAATAACAGTTATCTGAAGACTGAGAACAGAGGGATCATTTGTGCGGAATTACTTTTCTTTCTACAATAGAAAAGTCGATTACTTCCTCGATGGGTATCATAGTATTACTACAAACACTTTTACGTCTTTCCAATAAAACATTGGTCATAATTAATATTCACACCTCTCAACTACTTATTATATACTGGTGCGACGAAATCAACAGAATGTGATCATATTTAACATACGTATATTTATCCGGCCCAAATGTAGACTAGTGATGAGTCATACCGATTCCCATCAAATTACAACTCTGCATTATTATCCCAACTACGAAACTCAAGTAAACAATGATAGGTAAACATATGATAACTGTAAGCTTACAGTCGGTGACCTTCATGGAGTATCGATTTTCATCTGAAATGAAAACCGTCACGAGTAATTACTTTATCTTTCTAGTGAGCGACTGATCACCCAAAGGTTAGTCACCTCTAGAAGTATTATCATGTGTGAGAAAATAGCATACATATTCAAATTCACAGGCATCAATACTGCTTCGGTCAATGGTAATTTGTTAGATCTCTGACTAATGGAGGTGATAGAAATGTAAACAACTAAGAAAAGTAGTGACACTAAAGCCGTCATCTTTGAGTGAATGTTAGGACACGAATGTTAGTTCACGAAAGCTACCGCATTTTGAATAGCAGCAAAATGTTTCATATGTGTTACAAAGTATGCGTTCCACTGTCGAATATATGGTTTATATGCGATCGGCAATTTTTAAAGCCATGTATACTTTCTGAACAAAAGCTATTAAGAATTGCTTGTTGGGGTCCAGCACAATGCTTCGTTCGTTTCTATGTTTGATAACATCATACAAATTTTCATATTTCGTACAATATAGCATACCTAAGGTCTTATTTTTCTTCTCCAGGTTGTACTCCGCCGGTAATTGTGCCGCAACACATAGATTTGCACTGACAGTAGTTTTTGTCGACAATAATCCCCACCGGCTATGGACGGTAATTTGATACAACATTTTTCACCGTGATCGATGTTATTTCATGTCTGATAACGTTAATTAAGCAATTATAGGACGTGTCAGGTGTTTAGCTGCAGGTTAGGGCGATGTACCAGCGGCCAATAAAACACGAGCGTGTACGTTCCTGTGCGAAAAAATGAAGCATATCCAATGAAAGGAAAATAGCTGCTAGTTTTTTTTACACGATACGGTTACAGTCTACATTTATCGAGGTTTTAAATTTTAGCTACTATTATTCTACTTGAAATAATGTCAGACAGACAAATCAGTTGTCTAAACAATGAATGAATGTCAAATATAGCGTTTATAACGGTATATTGTAAGCATTACCATAAGCTGTTTAAATTTTAATCTATTTTTTATTCACATGCAATACTGCGTATAAAAATCAGGTTACAGCAGTTGAGCTTTAACTAGAAGCTGACAATAATTTGGAATGTTTCTGTCATTTATTAAACATTGACTTCTACTTCCTCATACAGAAATACAATAAAATATGTAATGCATTCCGAGATATGCATATTGTAACAGCATGTGTCACTCATTAAAACAATCACTAATGAAATAAATTTTCGATAAACATTTTAGGAATATTTTACAGTTGCACAGAACTAGAAGAAATTTTTTTAAAAAAATTGGAGGGCACTCTCGATATCTGCGAGACACTTGTTAGTAGTAATAATAAGTTACGCGGATGAAGCTAGGTGACTTCTTCAAATGGCTCTGAGCACTATGGGACTTAACATCTTAGGTCATCAGTCCCCTAGAACTTACAACTACTTAAACATAACTAACCTAAGGACATCACACACATCCATGCCCGAGGCAGGATTCGAACCTGCGACCGTAGCAGCCCCGCGGTTCCGGACTGCAGCGCTAGAACCGCACGGCCATCGCGGCCGGCAGTGACTTCTTCGACAAACGACGATATTTCGACAGGTGTAAATCGTGTCATTTTCTACGGACAAACCCAAAGACAGAAAAGACTGTAAGGACGTTTAAAACGTCGGTATAGTAAAGATGTACAGATATGCCACACACTTAACACGAGCGCCACGAGCCGACCAAAGATGACCAGCTTCAAATATTATCGATACAGAATGTCAATAACCAACGATTGAAGTACCATTTACTATGCTTCTCTATGGTTTGACAAGGGAGCGAGTAGAAATTCTCGGTGCTGATGGTCTGACCAATATAAGACAGACATTGAATGTACTGGCAATTTCGAATATGTACCATCCCTAACTGTACAGTGGAATGACGACAATGAATATTTGTGCCGAACCGAGACTCGAAATCGCATTTTCTGCTTTATGCAATTGGTTGCCCTAAATACTTCGACTATCCGTTCTCGACTCACACCCAGAACCATAATTCCATACGCCCTCGGACACGCATGCATATCGAAAGCAACACTCATCTTACTATTCACAATATTAGTCGTCCAATACCGGGCTGGCGGCTTACAAAAAAAAAAGGAAGCAAAAATAGGCTCCTTTGTAAGGAAATAACATCAGTGGGACATACGAGTTCAGGTACAACACATAGACGATGACATATGGAAGTTTTGGCAAGAAATCCGGGTTCGAGTCCCGGTTCGGCACAAATTTTCGCTGTCGTCATTCCATCAAACAGCTGGAGACGGTTGATATTCAGAACTACGAACACATTTCATTTCTTTCGGCGCAGCTGCAGTCACCGCATTCCATCGCACTTCTTCATGACCCAAGCACTGCGATTTCTATATTCGCCGTAATATATGACATGCCACAATTGCAAGGAATACGATACACACCCGTCCTAAAAAAATCAAGATCGTCGTTTACGGATCCTTAAAGGTCTGTAATACTATACGCCGATGTAAAAACACTTTACACGTCATATTTCCCCAGAATAACACTAATTATGTAGGAAATGCATCCAGCGTGAGGCAAACAGGCCATAAACTTGGCTGCAACCTCTTTATTTTCATCACTCGCAGGATTCACGGTAGGTCTGTAGCACAACAAGCGTCTCATCGTTCACTATGACCATTCTGACGAAAAGTAACTTCGAGATGGACTGATTCAGGTTGCAAGCTTTCCGGCACAAAGATGACGTGGGCTGTGTGAACCGGCATACTCGTTCACTTCATGCTGAGCCAGATGGTCAGAAACATCGGCCTGTAGACACAAATCATGGTGGGCTGGCTTTTTTTATATATTGACGTTCTGTGATAGTTCCCATTGGAAAGCTTTTGACGATGGTCCTTTATCAGTACTGAGAAAATTTTTAAATTTTCCATCGAAGCCCAAACTGATTTTATAAGTTCTGTCGAATAGACCGAGAAGGTAAGGAGAGAAGCATGCATGTTCTGACTTAGGCACGTTCCCCCAAGAGCAATAGAGCTATAGCTGATTCGCTGCTTTGAAGTTAAAGTATTTTCCGATGCTGCAATTTTACTCTCGTACAATGGAAATGCTACACTGGTGTTGGACAGGAAGGATTATGTTCTTCAGATGCAGCTTTTTGTATATCATTCAATGCATCGCAGGCTCAGTGCTGACCGACTTAGTGCGCTGAGAGAAAGATTAACAAATGCTAAATAGAGTTTCCTCGCTGGAAAAGTCCTAATTTTAGTGTGCTGTCACCTGAAAATTATGTGGCTTTCCGAGCATCCCAAAGGAAGAGTTTCCTCTTAGGCCAACTGTCAGAAACATCGGTTCCCAGACAAAGCGTGCAGCAAGACACCTTGGTACCTATGGAGCACAACAGTACGTCAATGTGCACCACATTAAGAAGTCGGTCGATATCTAAGTCCATCAGAAGACTGCATTTGAATGATTGATATTTTAATAAGTTTTGTTCTGGTCTCTCTCTCTCTCTCTCTCTCTCTCTGTGCACAAGCGTTCTGATCCGTTGCAGGCGGCCGGTGTGGCCGAACGGTTCTAGGCGCTTAAGTCTGGAACCACGCGACCGCTACGGTCGCATGTTCGAATCCTGCCTCGGGCATGGACGTGTGTGGTGTTCTTAGGTTATTAAGGTTTAAGTTGTTTTTAGTTCTAGGGGACTGATGACATCAGATGTTACGTCCCATAGTGTTCAGAGCCATTTTTTTGATCCTTTGTAGTCAATGACCAGTATAATGAACATACTGATGAAGTTGGAGTGAGAAATCCTTTGTAGCTTATTATTGGCAAGTGAGATGCGCGGGCTCCTATTGTCCTTCTTTACCGATGGGAGTCGTTATCTTTGAGTGAGTGCTAAACTGTTGGAACTAATGCAGAGGGAGTAGAAGGTGATGTAAGTGGACAGCGATTGTACCGGTGAGATGCAGCCTTGGAGTCGCTCGGGCACGCACCAGGAAGTGACCACCAATACTCAGTGCAAGCGCGGCGACCCGGGACCAGTTGTTGCAGCGTGGCTGCGGGACTGGATTTTAAGCGACTGGTCCCCCAGTATCCTATGCCTAGTCATCTGCATGGTTACTGGGATATACCGTGCGGTTCTGGTCGGTGGAACGCCTTGTTCCGTACCGTTAACCTGTATGTGTTAATGCACCTGGCTGTTTCTAAGGACTACAGTTGATCTGGTGAGCAGTTCTGTTATTTTTGCAATTTGATATGCAGTTTTTATGTGGTTTACCGGCGTGTGAGTCAGTTTTAGACTGACTGTAATACTTGCAGTATCTTCTTGTTTTACTGCATTATAGGAAACACCATAATTGTGAAAGGTAAATGACTATGCTCGTGTTAGTGTTCCGACAGAAGTTCCCAGTTTCTATGAATACGGCCCAAGACATATGCACGGTAGCATTTGCCTGTTTGGTACCTAGTAACTGACGCTGAAAATTGTGTTGAGGCCAAGGTGTTGATTAAAATTTATTATTGTTTATGTTGCATTGTGCTTAATAAGATCGGTTAAAATGTATTCACTTATACCATTCTAGAAAGCAAAACGGTTCCAGTCTTTGGTTATCGTAATCTTAAGAATTATGTGGATCGCTTATTTTGGGCAAACCAATTAAAACACTTTTGTAGCCTGGAAAAGTTTGTGCGTTTCTTAAGTTGTGAAGCTACTGTGCACTCTGAGTAAAATTTCAGAATCTTCACAGCACATTCTAATTTAATAATTTTGCTAATATCTTGACCACACTCTTTATATATTCCCAAGGTCAACTGAGCATTTCGATTGTCCGTCACTTTCAAGGGCTATAAAATACAATAGAAAACTGGTATTGGAAGACATGAAAATATGTTACATTTCATCGTTTGTTTGAGACACAGTACAATGAGTAGAATATGGCGTCCTTGCTTACCAGTGTTTCGTCAATCATATAAAATAGTTCATTAGTTACATTGTATTCGGTCGCCATCTTCAATCGCGAGTCAAGTGCAAATTGTTGGCGAGGGACAAACTGGAAAACAGGTGGACTAAACCGCTAGGCGGTGATGGATACGATATATACGCTGCATCTGTTTGTTTACAACTGTTTTTGCATCGTTACATCGTACAAAACAATTTCATAACCAAACAATTCATGGGTAATACCACTGCAATTTTTTGCAAAAGGTGTTTCTTGCAAAACAATGTGTAATATATCTTTCGAGTGTTCGAAAATAATACACTGGAGAACTACGCCGAGCGGCTAACAGTCCATTAACAAACATTTTTTTCCTTTTTTTATATATGACTTATAGCATATAAATTGGCAGCATCAGTAAAAACTCACAAAATCCATTTTATAAGAATTTACGAACTCCAGGACTACCAGCTGTGTCATATAGCATTCAATCTTGAGAAACAGGTTGCGCACATGCATTGCTATTTCCGCCAATTTTAAAACGATTTGAGAAGTCACAAAGTGGGAACCCCACACATTATGTCCATCAGTAGCATTTCACAACCATCTCAGATTGCCTTATCGTTTCTCCTTAGCCCCCAAACATCAGCTCAACTAAAGCACCATCGATAATACAATCATGTAGAAACAGGTGCGCTATAGCTATTAATGGAAAATTGACAATTGTGCTACCTTATGTAACTTGTTCTCTTTCACCTATGTTACATGTCACAGTTTTTTCTCCAGTAATCAGATGAAGCTCATACAGAAGTCGGTATAACTATATGTAACGAACCATACCTTTAATTGTATGTATAATAAAAAATTAACAAAAATTATAGAGATGAATAGGTTTATAAATGGCACAACTACAATAACGTACATAACACCTGTGTTTCTATGATCATAAAACTGTCTCTGTGAATAAGAAACATTGTAAAATGCCATGTGGTATTAAAAAAAAAGAGGTAGAGTTTGAAGGGGTAAACAAGGTTAATCCTGATGAAGTGCAAATCCGTTGAAACAATTTGTAAACCTGTAACTACAAATGGTGTATAAAATGACAACGGTAAATAAAATTACACGAAAGCGCCGTGGAACGAGTATAATAGCGGTATTGTGCAGAATTTTCCATTTGTGATACGCACCATTCAAGTGCTAAGTAATAGCTTACGAATACTCTATCGACCAGTGACCAATACGAGCGCATAATGCTAGACGTGTAGTGAATAACTGAACTTTCACTCATCCTGTATAAATAAGAAACGAAATACACACAGGACGAAGCCGAACAAAGATACACTGCCTTGGGGGTAAAATACAGAATGGCACAGCATAGAAAAAAGACTTCTGTGTAACAGCAAACTGTAGTGTGTCGACATCTGCTGAGGCCCTACGATGGCGATAGAACTACATGGGCCCCGTATATAGGCTGAAAAACGAGTTCTTGGTGAAATCTATTTGTTCTTTACTCAGAAAAATCTAACATTTGTAAGGCGTATTTAATAGCAACCCCTTAGGCTCTTGTGCAATATATTAAGATTAGTTTTAATTTCGCGCCTTTGCATAGAGTCGACTGCTAGATGTTCTCCAAAACGTTTTTTGAAGGGCCTACCAATCTATCCTACATAAAATTTCTTGCAATCACCACACTTAATTCTGCAAACTCCCATACCCCCATAGTTATCACGCCGAGCTTCACTCCAGTTCACAGCTGGACAAACAGGAAGCGACTTTGTGCAGCTTAGTCTGTGATTTAAGTATGAGTGTACTTGCATTCATTACTGTTACTGTTTCCCTCTCTCTTTCTCTCTGTCTCTCTCTCTCTCTCTCTCTCTGTCTCTCTCTCTCTCTCTCTCTCTCTCTCTCTCTCTCTCTCTCTCTCTCTCTAGGATATAGAAAAAAACTCGTCTTTAACTTTGTTTCCAATGCCGCATTAAATTTTTGCATCGTATTATATTTAATCTCAGAAAAGTTGTTAAAGTGCATTACAAGTTATTAAAGTGCATGCAAATGCCTTCTTCGCCTCATAGCATTTTCATTTAAATTTCAACAGAGAATTGTGATTTGGGTTTAATAGTTGTTCCTTTAAGTAGTTTAATACTCAAACGGCAAATGCTGCTCAAGATCTATTGCACGGTAACCTTCATTAATTACATTTAGCCAAATCATCATAAATTATACGGCACAGCTGAATTTGTTATGTGCTAAAATGGAACGCCTGCAGCCTTCCTTTCGATGATATTTATTATACAGGGTGAGGCAGTTAAGTCTTAACACCCCTTGTATCTCCCCAACAGTAATAGATACAAAGATGCCGTCTGGACAGTGAATTGTAGGAACAGGAACTACTTGAACACATCACATTTCATGTTTGTGCTATTTTCATTACAGAGATATGAAGCCATCTTTGTTTTTAAAATGGAACCCTATGTTAAATTTTAGCGTAACATGATGGGCTTAAAAAGACGGTTTCAAATATGTGTATATCATAATACACTCCTGGAAATTGAAATAAGAACACCGTGAATTCATTGTCCCAGGAAGGGGAAACTTTATTGACACATTCCTGGGGTCAGATACATCACATGATCACACTGACAGAACCACAGGCACATAGACACAGGCAACAGAGCATGCACAATGTCGGCACTAGTACAGTGTATATCCACCTTTCGCAGCAATGCAGGCTGCTATTCTCCCATGGAGACGATCGTGGAGATGCTGGATGTAGTTCTGTGGAACGGCTTGCCATGCCATTTCCACCTGGCGCCTCAGTTGGACCAGCGTTCGTGCTGGACGTGCAGACCGCGTGAGACGACGCTTCATCCAGTCCCAAACATGCTCAATGGGGGACAGATCCAGAGATCTTGCTGGCCAGGGTAGTTGACTTACACCTTGTAGAGCACGTTGGGTGGCACGGGATACATGCGGACGTGCATTGTCCTGTTGGAACAGCAAGTTCCCTTGCCGGTCTAGGAATGGTAGAACGATGGGTTCGCTGACGGTTTGGATGTACCGTGCACTATTCAGTGTCCCCTCGACGATCACCAGTGGTGTACGGCCAGTGTAGGAGGTCGCTCCCCACACCATGATGCCGGGTGTTGGCCCTGTGTGCCTCGGTCGTATGCAGTCCTGATTGTGGCGCTCCCCTGCACGGCGCCAAACACGCATACGACCATCATTGGCACCAAGGCAGAAGCGACTCTCATCGCTGAAGACGACACGTCTCCATTCGTCCCTCCATTCACGCCTGTCGCGACGCCACTGGAGGCGGGCTGCACGATGTTGGGGCGTGAGCGGAAGACGGCCTAACGGTGTGCGGGACCGTAGCCCAGCTTCATGGAGACGGTTGCGAATGGTCCTCGCCGATACCCCAGGAGCAACAGTGTCCCTAATTTGCTGGGAAGTGGCGGTGCGGTCCCCTACGACACTGCGTAGGATCCTACGGTCTTGGCGTGCATCCGTGCGTCGCTGCGGTCCGGTCCCAGGTCGACGGGCACGTGCACCTTCCGCCGACCACTGGCAACAACATCGATGTACTGTGGAGACCTCACGCCCCACGTGTTGAGCAATTCGGCGGTACGTCCACCCGGCCTCCCGCATGCCCACTATACGCCCTCGCTCAAAGTCCGTCAACTGCACATACGGTTCACGTCCACGCTGTCGCGGCATGCTACCAGTGTTAAAGACTGCGATGGAGCTCCGTATGCCACGGCAAACTGGCTGACACTGACGGCGGCGGTGCACAAATGCTGCGCAGCTAGCGCCATTCGACGGCCAACACCGTGGTTCCTGGTGTGTCCGCTGTGCCGTGCGTGTGATCATTGCTTGTACAGCCCTCTCGCAGTGTCCGGAGCATGTATGGTGGGTCTGACACACCGGTGTCAATGTGTTCTTTTTTCTATTTCCAGGAGTGTACTTAAGCGAATAGCTTTTTGAGACACAGATTTGTTCTCGTATCGTGTTCATCCTTCGAAGCGGCGTTATCCAATGCAACCTTTCCCGTTGACCACTGAGGTACGTAACAGGGAAGGCGTTGTTTGCCTGCTTCTCGATAACGCCGCAAAGTGACACACGAGGTAGCTGGAGAGAAGGGTATAAATGTACTGCTGGGGTAATGTGACATCTCGTTTCCGTCACGGTTTCTTGGAGCAGACATGTACACCAACGAAGAAAAGTTAGATATGCTTCTAGTGTATGGCGAAATCAGAAGAAATGCTGTTACAGCACTAAAGCGATATGGAGAGCTGTACCCTGATCGTGAGCGTCCTACGCGCCAGCTTCTTGCACGTACTTGCAAGAACCTACTTGAATACGGATCATGGAACGCCATACATAGGACAAGGCAGAAAACTGCAACTGGCGAGGTACATGAAGAGGGCGTTCTAGCGTTGGTGCATAACGCTTATTGCACCGGCATGCATTTCACCCGTTTCACCTCTCATCATATCAAGTACTCTCCGGGGTGGATTTCGAACGACTCCAGGAATTTTGCCGGTTTGCTCTGCAGCGCCTACAAGATGATCCAACGTTTGTCCAACGGGTGCTTTTTACTGACGAAGCGTCTTTCACCAACCATGGTAGTGCGAATTTGCATAATATGCATTACTGGTCAATAAAGAACCCTCATTGACTTCGACAGGGCCAGAATCAGCTACCGTGGAGTATTAACGTTTGGTGGGGCATTGTCGGAAATGTCATTGTCGGGCCGTACGTCATTCCGGGTATGCTAAATGGCAAAGACTGTGCACAGTTCCTGAGAAACGTTCTGCTCATTTTGCTGGAAGACGTACCAATAACTACGCGTCAGTCCAACATGACGACTGTTCTGCTCACTCTTCCCGTGTGGCTACAGAGCTGTTAAATGAAAAATTCCCGGATTGTTGGACAGGACGACGTGCTGAAGTGAAATGTCCAGCATGGTCTACTGATTTGACCCTTCTTGATTTTTTTTCTGTAGGGGCAACTAAAAATAAAGTATATGTTCAAATACCAACTACGCCAGACGATATGAAGCGTGCGCTGATATCTCATGTGACACCCTAGCAGCCGTTCACAAATCATTCGAACGGCGACTACAAATGTGCATTGCAACAGAGGGGAAGCATTTTGAGCACATGCTTCAGTAAAGTTTTGTATCATGTACAGTATGTATTTCGACTACTTGCGGGTATTTCCTTCGCATTGTGATCAATAGTTAACATTTTCAAATAAGAAGCAAATACGTACGAAATAATAGTGACCAATAACGGCCACCTCATTTGCGTTTGTATTTCTGTTACTTAAAATGTATTAACATCTTGCAGTATTTTAATATTGTATGTTGTCTTCTATTTTGGTATCACAGTTATCAAATAACTGAATAATATTTGCGCGACATCATCAGTTAATTTTTGCGCAAAATATTGCATTATGTATTACTACTGTCGGGTAAATGGGCGTGTTTGTGTAAGGACGGACTCGCAACGTTTATCACGTACTCTACGTAACAGGAAAGGTTGCATTGGAGAAGCCGCTTCGAAGGACGAGCACGATACGAGAACATATCTGAGTCTCAAAAACTATTCACCTAAATATTATGATATACACTTATCTGAAACCGTCCGTTTAAGCCCATTATGTTACGCAAAAATTTAACATAGGGTTCAATTTAAAAAAAGAACAACAATGATGGCCTCATATCACTGTAATAAAAAATAGCACAACCATGAAATGTGATGTATTCAAGTAACCCCTGTTCCTGCAATTCACTGTCCAAACGGCATCTTTGTATCTATTACGGTTGGGGAGACAAAAGAGGTGTTATGACCTAGCTGTCTCGCCATGTATAGGTACCAGTGCCGGTGGTCCAATATACAGAGTGAAGCCAAATTCACACACTCGGGATTTGCAGTCCAACTCCTCACATGTCAGCGATAAGAGAATGTCCGTCACAAAATTTCGTCAAGCGAGTACATCTGGCACATAAAGTGCGTTAAAGATCGGCAATCTGGCAACACTGTAACCACATGTATGGTAATTACCCCTGTCAGCAGGTATTAGTCGTGCTGTCAGTTGGCGCAGCGGGTATAGTTTTTGGTTAGCAAGCAGGAGATCGATGGTTCGATCCTGGTTTGAGGCATGTGGTTGTCAGAGTGGTAATGCGCGTTAGTTGGAACAACGCGCTGGACTGACGCCCTGCTCATATTGTATGCTCTGTCCACCAGACAGGGACTTGTTGCGAGTGGAGTAAGCGCCCGGGACTGACTCCAACGTACATGCATACACATATCGAATTTTCTCATTGTAAACCTCTAAACCAGAGTGGCAGACGTATCACATACATAAGCGATTATGTGAATATGATTCAGGTCCTTAGTGCATCTGATAACTGGGCTGGCGTTGCTGCTCGCGAATATGCTTCTAGACAGCCTTGTTGACGCCATCCACATAAAAAGGGGTTTCGTCGTCTGGAGCTGCGCCTTAGAGTCAGGTTCTCTCCTTGCACCATCGAATGACTGGGTCGTCCACGGACTTGCCATACTCCAGCTACTGAGAGAGTTATTGTAGAGGTAATGCCCCAAGAACCTCAGCGAAGTACACGTAGGGTAGCAAGACAGCTGCATGCCTCGCAACACATAGTCGTTAACATGCTGCACAAGCGTGGGCTGCACTCCTATCAGTATGCTTTCAAGCAACACTTTCATCCTGCAGATCACCATCAGTGGATGCCATTGTGTGAATGGCTCCAGCATCAACAGGAAGCCAATGATGACCTTGTAAACACCGTAATATAGTCGGATGAAGCACCCTCCATTCGTGAGGGTGTCTTCAATATATCCACTAATGTTGTGGAGTTAACCCACAAGTCACCCGTGACCGTGAATATCAAGTTCGTTTTGGTATCAACGTCTGGGCCAGAATATTGGGCAAAAGGTGTTTGTGCCCCTACATGTTGCCTGACCGGTTGACTGCACGAAGGTATCATGCATTCCTCTCAAACTATTTGCTTGATGTGCTGGAAGATGTTCCACTACATTTTCGGCAGAGGAAATGGTTACAACATGATGGGTGTACCGCCACACTTTGGAATTAATGTGCGACAGTATTTGAACAGAACATTTCCAGGGAAATGACTTGGACGTGGAGGTCCAGTTGTATGGCCACCACTTTCACCTGACCTAAATCCCCTGAGCTTCTTCCTGTGGGAACACCGGAAGAAGCACGTGTGCTCTACTCTGCTGACGAATATGGATGAATTGGTAGCGCGTGTTCATGCTGCTCTTCTTAATGACGATGCAGCTTTGCTGTGAAAGTTCCAGAGCTGTATGATGCGGCGGGTTGCACACTGTTATGTTCAAAAGGTTAAAATGGCTCTGAGCACTGTGGGACGTAATATATCACGTCATCAGTCCCCTAGACTTAGAACTACTTAAACCTAATTAACCTAAGGACATCACACACATCCATGCCCGAGGCAGGATTCGAACCTGCGACCGTAGCAGCAGCGCGGTTCCGGACTGTAGCGCCTAGAACCGCTCGGCCACATCGGCTGGCGCAATGTTGGGACATGCAGGGATGTCACTCTGAGCAACTATTGTTCCGAGGACAAGGTATTCTCTTGTGAAGGTCATGCGGTCATTAATATGGACATTATTATTGTCACTGGTTGCCAAAATGCACCATCTGAGAGCTCATATTACGTGTAATATAAATGAGAAGTAGATGTTGTGCTACTGTTCTATCCTATCATCTTTAGCATCTCGAAATTGACATTTTTCTAGTTATTCTGTCCTATGACAGGTCATTTGGTTCAACTATCTATTTCTTATTAGTCCAACCATCAATTTGTTGTTTTCAGCATTACAAAATGTAGCAAATTTAGGATACATATGACCTAAGAAGCGATGTATATTACAGTATGAAATGTCAGAACGAAATTAACAAATAGAAAAATATACCCCAACTCTGTATCGAACCCCCGGCTTCCTGCAGGCTAACCCAAAACTATATCCACTGCACCAACTGTAGGATGTGAGAAATAGACACTAACATCGAAAGTTACCATACATGTAATCGCAGAATTGCCAGATTGCCACCCGTTAACGTCCTTTCTCTGCCGGATGTACTGCCCGGACGTAATTTTGTGATGGACATTTATTTATCGCTGGCGTGTGAGGAGTTGCGTCGTGAAGCCCGAGTGCGCGAATTTTGCTTCACCCTGTATAAGTTTCAGACCTTAACTGAATCAGTGAAACTTGTACTACCTTTACAATAATTAACATCGACAGGACGGCTGCTGGTGTTCCTTGCGATTACGCAATATGGTCTGCATATTGAGGTTTTAAATTTCCTTGTGCAGTACACTCTCGTGGCATTTGTACCTTGAAAACAGAGGAATGTACACCTCTCCAAATACCATCGGTTGTCGAAGACATCATAGATATCTGTGCCGTATTTTTTTGGGACAGTTTATACGCCAGGAGAAACTCACGTAATATGATTCTTTATTAGTACGGGAGCAATGACATAATAGAGAATCAATAAACATTATGGAATATATTCTCATCTTGAGACTATACATTGACGTCAAGTGCTTGTGACACATGAAATTTTGTGCCCGATTGGGACTTTAAACAGGATTTCAGGGCTTATCTCGAACGGTCGCCATAGCCAGTGCGCCTACCCGAGCACCCCTCCGGGACCGATCCAGACTTCCATACGTCACGTAGTCACAACCATTACACTCGCTCTATTCGTGATTCCTGCACAGGGAGACAAATGTTACATCGTCATTTTAGCTTTTCAGCTCATGGATACATCAATGGCGGTTAGTATGACTGTGTTTATACATTGTGTGTTTCTTGGTTCAAAATGGTTCAAATGGCTCTGAGCACTATGAGACTTAACATCTATGGTCATCAGTCCCCTAGAACCTAGAACTACTTAAACCTAACTAACCTAAGGACATCACACAACACCCAGTCATCACGAGGCAGAGAAAAATCCCTGACCCCGCCGGGAATCGAACACGAGAACCCGGGCGCGGGAAGCGAGAACGCTACCGCACGACCACGAGCTGCGAACTGTGTGCGTCTTCACAATACAATGTGCTTCAGACGTTCACGCATTTCCGAAGGAATTTCATAATGAAAATACAAAGACTTAATAAAAAGAGAATGTAACCATAAGTAATGAGGCAATACAGCTCTATGCAACGGAGTCTCGGCTCTCAAATAACCGTCAGACGACTCTGAACCGTAGTCTGTCTGTCTCTCTCTCTCTCTCTATCATATTCTGTCACACACACACACACACACACACACACACACACACACACACACACACAGAGAGAGAGAGAGAGTAAACAGAGACATAATGACAGTGAAAATTTAAAATAGCACTGAAGACAGTGGAGATCAGAGAAAGTAAGTGTGCATACTTTTTAAATCTCCCCTTCTGACTAGTTTCATACAGCTATTCACGAATACCTCTCCTGTGTTAACCTCTTCGACCCAGTGTAGCAATTATAAACTACGTTCTCAGTTATTCTCTGGATGTGTGCAGGTTATTCCCAGATGTCATAACAGATCTCCTGTCATCGTCTTCCTTCCTCTTGTAAGAGTTTTCCATACAAACCTTTCCTCCCCGAATCTATGGAAAACCTCCTCATTCCTTTCCTTATAGGTCCACCTAATTTTCAACTTTCGTCTGTAGAACTACATCTCAAATGCTTCGATTCTCTTCTGCACTTTTCCCATAGTCGATGTTTCACTACCATACAGTGTTGTGCCCCAATCGTACATTCCTAGAGATTTCATTTTCAAATTCAGACGTTTGTTTGATACTAATAGACTTTTCTTGGGCAGGAATACTCTTCTTACCAGTGCTAGTCTCACTCCGTCCATCATCGGTTATTTTGCTGCCCTGTTAGTAGAATTTCTTAAATTTATCTACTTCGTGATCGCCAATTCTAATATTGTTTTTCTCGGTATTCTAATTCCTTCTGCTTCTCATTACTTTCGCCTTTCTTCGATTTACTCCCGGTACACATACTGTACTCATTAGACTGTTCATTCATTTCAACGCAATCTGTAAACCTTCTTCCCCTTCACTTAGGCTAGCAATACCGTCAGCGGATGTTATCATTGATATCCTTTTACCTTTAATGTAATTCCGCTCTTGAACCTTTCTTTTATTTCTGTCGTTGTTTCTTCGGGGTATAGACCGAACAGTAAATGCGAAAGACTACGTCCGTGCGTTAGATACTTTTAATCCGAGCGCTTCTTTCTTTTGTCTTCCACTGATATTGTTCCCTCTTGGTTCTTGAACATACAGCATATTAACCATCTTTCCCTATAGCTGACCACTGTTCTCTTCAGGATTTTAAACATCGTGCACCAGTTTACAGTGTCGAATTCTTTTCAGGTCGACAAACCTTATGAATATATCTTGATCCTTATTCAGTCTTGCTTCCATTATCATCCGCAACATACTGCATATAGAGACACAAATATGTGTTATATTACTCCAATCAGTGTGGAATAGTGAGTACCTATTTCTGCCTGTCTGTGTGTGAGTGCAAACAGACACACCGATTCATTGTCTTCCACAATGAGAGACCTACTGTTAACTATTATTCACACATCAAAAAAAGAGTTTTTCATCACCCCAGTTCCCAGATCTCCTGAAGATAGTCGTTGACTGTGGATATTGTATGACAGACACAGTCCCTTTGATGGTTCAAAGATGTCACTAAACGCACCCAAAGATGCAAACAACCAAGCATGAGCAGCGCCTACTAGACGGAGGGTGTCCGACAGCCGATCAGTTCCAGTAATTCCAGCAGGATGGAGGAACACGGCTCTTGTTGTCTGTAGTTCAACCATGCCTAGACGGTCAATAACGGATTCGAACGCGTCCGCATTGTTACTTTGTGCCAGGAAGGGCTCTCAACAAGTTTCCAGGCGTCTCGAAGTGAACCAAGCGATGCTGTTCGGACATGGGAGCGATACAGAGAGACAGGAACTGTTCATGACATGCCTCGCTCAGGCCCCCCAAGGTCTACTACTACAGTGGATGACCGCCACTTACGGATTATGGGTCGGAAGAACCCTGACAGCAACGCCACCATGTTGAATAATGCTTTTCGCGCAGCCACAGGACGTTGTGTGGCGACTCAAACCGTGCGCAATAGGCTGCATGAAGGGCCACTTCACTCCCGTCGTCCATGGCGAGGTCCATCTTTGCAACCACGACACCATCCAGCGCGGTACAGAAGGGCCCAACAACATGCCGCAGAGACCGGTCAGGACTGGCATCACGTTCTCTTCATCGATGAGTGTCGCATATGCCTTCAACCAGACAATCGTCGGACACGTGTTTGGAGCCAGTGCAGCAAGGTGGAGGTTCCCTGCTGTTTTAGGATGGCAGTATGTGGGGCCTACGTGCGCCGCTGGTGGTCACGGAAGGCGCCGTAACGGCTGTACGATACGTAAATGCCATCGTCCGACCGATAGTGCAATCATATCGGCAGCATACTGACGAGCCATTCGTCTTCATGGACGACTATTCGCAGCCCCATCGTGCACATCATTTGAATGACTTTTTTCAGGATAACGATATCGCTCGACTATAGTAGCCAGCATATTCTGCAGACAGGAACCCTGTCGAAAATGCCTGGGATAGATTGGAAAGGTCTGTTTATGGACGACGTGACACACCAACCACTCTGAGGGATCTACAACGAACCGCCGTTGAGGGGTAGGACAATCTGGATCAACATCACCTTGATGAACTTGTGGATAGTATGCCATGGCGAATACAGGCACACATCAATGCAAGAGGACGTGCTACTGGGTATCAGGGATACCGGTGAGTACAGCAATCTGTACCACCACCTCTGAAGATCTAGCTGTATGGTGGCACAACATGCAGTGTGTGGTTTTAACGAACAATAAAAAGGGCGGAAATTATGCTTCCAATTTTCTGTACAGGTTCCGGAATTCTCAGAATCTAGGTGATGGAAAACTTTTTTTGATGTGTGTTTTACCAGCGCGAAGTTTTCAATCTGAATACATTCCTACGCTAAATCTTCTGTGGTTCCAGATATCAAACTGTGAAAGAAAAACATGAAAACCACAGCGTATGCTATCAAGGCATATATAACTGATCCTGTAAGTTTTTCCGATTCGTAAATACTTCCTAAAAAACTCAAATTTCTATACATACAGATAGTAAAAAAGTATGATGATGACAGTAAACCGAAATTGTATAGTATAAGTGGTCAAGATAGACGTTTATGAGTTATGTGACAACTATGGAAACGTCACGTTTACAGACTTCATGTCTTGAATTGACGAAATGTTTCTCACCTGTTTTATATGGTATGGAAACGACTCTACGACTTAAAGGAACGTTATTACATGCAATTAGAGTGTAACACAGGAGCGAGATGACTGCGTATATTGGAAGACCACAACGGACAGCAAATCTAGATGAGGTCGTCATTCAGCTATGATGATTTAACTTACCGCTGAAGTCGCTACACGCTGTGATGCGGCAGCCTGGTGCTATGTTCTCTGAACTGTGATGCAGCGTCAACAGGATCGGCTGTGAAGCTTGGGGCAGGCAGTAGAGCGGACAGCCACGGCTGTCGATGGGAGCACACCGTCCAAGTGATCCGCTCGACCGACGCGCCTGTGCTCCCCGGGGAATATTTTTGCGAGTTTGTCCGTCACCGTCGCGTCCCAGTGGCGCGGAGTTTCGCATTTCGCTCACGTTCCCTCCAGGCGAGGAGAGCAGAGGCGAGGTGTTGGTATGGCTGTAGACCCTCCTCACTCCACTCCTTCATCCCCCTCCCTCTCCCCACCCCATGCCTTCCTTGGTTCCCGACAGACACTTGTTGGAGAGGCAGAGGCTTTCGCACGGCTGTCCGCTGGCCTGTGTTTTATGTCTCCACTGCTGCTGTACCGGCCAAAGAAATGGAGGAAACGAAAGACACAAACACTAGACGTCGACGTGCGACTTGTTGCAAGAAGTGGGATACCCTGTGTAGTTGATGACACGAACTGAAATGGTCGTTTCAAAAACCTCCTAACTCCTCAGTTATGGTAAAATTTGTGTTTCGGCATCATGTTGTAGTTTGAAGCGGAACGCATCTGGCGACACTAACAAACATCTAACTTTGCATTGAACTCCGATGCATAAAGGCAACTGAATGTTGCTGTAATTCCAAGAGAAATCCAATTCCAGGACGTCGTGTCACCCAATAGCCGAGAGTGTTATACAATGGCTGACCATGTCGAAGCTCATGATGTCTGACTACATTTAACTTTAAATGAAAAGCCTAATGAGAATAATTGGGAGAAAAATAAAATAAAAACGTTAAGAATGGAAGGTAGGCAATATATTATACAAGTGAAAAGAAGATGGAAGCGCGGAAAACAGGTTATTCTTGCCGTTGTGTCTGAGCAAATTTTCTAATGAAGCTAAGCAGCTGTTGTTAAATAACTTCAATGTGCTGACATCCAAGGATCCCGAAGATTCTTATTTGTATGGCCTTATACCGGGTGATTAAAAAGTCAGTATAAATTTGGAAACTTAATAAACCACCGAATAATGTAGATAGAGAGGCAAAAATTGACACACATTCTTAGAATGACATGGGGTTTTATTAGAACCAAAATGCAGGATGGCGCTCCACCCCATATTGCTAGACGCGTGAAAGATCTCTTGCGCGCGTCGTTTGGTGATGATCGTGTGCTCAGCCGCCACTTTCGTCATGCTTGGCCTCCCAGGTCCCCAGACCTCAGTCCGTACGATTATTGGCCCTGGGGTTACCTGAAGTCGCAAGTGTATCGTGATCGACCGACATCTCTAGGGGTGCTGAAAGACAACATCCGACGCCAATGCCTCACCATAACTCCGGACACGCTTTACTATGCTGTTCACAACATTATTCCTCGACTACAGCTATTGTTGAGGAATGATGGTGGACATATTGAGCATTTCCTGTGAGGAACATCATCTTTGCTTTGTCTTACTTTGTTACGCTAATTATGGCTATTCTGATCGGATGAAGCGCCATCTGTCGGACATTTTTTTGAACTTTTGTATTTTTTGGTTCTAATAAAACCCCATGTCATTCCAAGCATGTGTGTCAATTTGTCCCTCTCTATCTACATTATTCCGTGATTTATTCAGTTTTCAAATTTATACTGAATTTCTAATCACCCAGTATATCAATGCATTACTGCCAGGAGAGGATGCCATCTGCATGAAAATTGTTATGTACTCACTGTATGTATGATGAACTCTTAAGTCAAATATTGTTCTTTTATTTTGTACTCTTTGAAGTAATATTATATATTATTTTATTTATTGTATTTTCATGCTATATTTGGGGGACAACAGAGCAGTGTACATTGTGAAGGATTTGCCGACATATTTGGAATAGATGGGGCGAGCGTAAGATGCTTAACACACCTTCATGTTCCTCTTATCTCACTCAAACTGAACAGATGGCGCCTCAATAACAATATAAGAGCTAAATGTGAAGAAATAAGACGGCAAATTGGTACTCATATACTCTCTTGTCACAACTGCCTTCAACGTTATGTTCCACGATCGAACAGGATATAAAAAATTCTGAATTGTAGGTATACTGTGCTGGAAAAACATTACCCCGAAACGTACTTTGAAGTAAAAAGTGGCACTGAAAAAAATCATGTATAGAGTACATTAAAGTGTGAATATTACCTGCGGTTTTATCAGGAACATTTCAGTTACGCGTTTAGCACACCAAAAACTGATGTATTTGGTATCTGTGAGGAACATCGAGTCAACATAATCACTGAAACAATAATGTGGTGATAAAACTTCGCAAGACAAATCGAAAGCTAAGAGATTTAAAACAGCAGTGAAGGAGACAACAGAGTACATTCAGAGGAATAAAAATGCAGAGGAAATATATTTCGACTTCGACACCTACCACTGTATTGCGATAGGATTTAAAGAAATTCTGTTTGCAGAAGAATACAGAAGAAGACAATGTACTTTGACATTAAAAAGATATCAATTGCTTTAGTCCAATCCCCTGCTCCACCTCTGAGTTTATGTCGATGAACCTCATGTTCTCCCTCTATCAGAGCGACATATCTCAGTTTTACAGCATAAAGGCTGTCCCAATAAACTTGACCATTCCAAATAAGTTTATGGGTAGTTGCCGCTTTTGGGCTCCTTGACCCAACCATCTTCGGTTGGATCTCCCGACGTTTCTTATTTCTTTGGCGATGTACTGTAGTCGAAGGCGTAGTCAACAGGTGGTACTTGCACCCCTTCCCCCTGTAATATGTATCAGAGAGATTTTATCCATATATTGAATGGATAACCGTCAGTTCCCTAAGATAGAAGAAGTTTTCTTCTGTTAGATGTTAAATTTTTTATTGTGGCATGACATGTCTCGAAACTGACAAAAACATTTATGTGTCGTCAAAAGGGGACATTTTGGAGACCTGTATCTCAATGGAAAAATTTCTGTGGATACCCATTTCTTCTATATAGCCCACAGGGGAGTGCCGTAATTTTATAAAGTATGATCATTATGTTCTTTTGTACCTTACTGCTGAGAGTTCTTTTGACGATGCTGCACATCATATTGAATCTCTCAATTTTTTTTTTCAATAAACATGGCGGTTCATTGATCGTGACCGGGCCAAATATCTCACGAAATAAGCGTCAAACGAAAAAACCACAAAGAACGAAACTTGTCTAGCTTGAAGGGGGAAACCAGATGGCGCTATGGTTGGCACGGATATCAATTGCTTTTTTTAAAAATAGGAACCCTCATTTTTTATTACATATTCGGCATTACGTAAAGAAATATGAATGTTTTAGTTGGACCACTTTTTTCGCTTTGTAATAGATCACGCTGTAATAGTCACAAACATATGGCTCAAAATTTTAGACGAACAAGTAGTTTTTTTTTAATTAAAGTCCAGAACGTAATTACGTTTGAACATTTTATTCCGGTTGTTTCAATGTGATCCATGTACCTTTGTGAACTTATCATTTTTGAGAACGCATGCTGTTACAGCGTGATTACCTGTGAATACCACATTAATGCAATAAATGTTCAAAATGATGTCCGTCAACCTCAATGCATTTGGCAATACGTGTAACGACATTCCTCTCAACAGCGAGCAGTTCGCCTTCCGTAATATTCGCACATGTATTGACAACGCGCTAACGTATGTTGTCAGGCGTTGCCGGTGGATCAAGAAATATCCTTCAACTTTCCCCACAGAAAGAAATCCGGGGACATCAGATCCGGTGAACGTCCGGGCCGTGGTATGGAGCTTCGACGAACAATCCACCTGTCATGAAATATGCTATTCAATACCGCTTCAACCGCACGCGAGCTATGTGCCGGACATCCATCATGTTGGAAGTACATCGCCATTCTGTTATACTGTGAAACATCTTGTAGTAACATCGGTAGAACATTACGTAGGAAATCAGCATACATTGAACCATTTAGAGTGCCATCGATAAAACGGGGGCCAATTATCCTTCCTCCCATAATGCCGCACCATACATTAACCCGCAAAGATCGCTGATGTTCCACTTTTCGCAGCCATCGTGGATTTTCCGTTCCCCAATAGTGCATATTATGCCGATTTACTTTACCTCTGTTGGTGAATGACGCTTCGTCGCTAAATAGAACGCGTCCAAATAATCTCTCATCGCCTGTAATTTCTCTTGTGCCCAGTGACAGAACTGTACACGACATTCAAAGTCGTCCCCATTCAATTCCTGGTGCATAGAAAAATGGTACGGGTGCAATCGATGTTGATGTAGCATTCTCAACACCGACGCTTTTGAGATTCCCGATTATCGCGCAATTTGTCTGCTACTGATGTGCGGATAAGCCGCGACAGCAGCTAAATGACTTACTTGGGCATCATCATTTGTTGCAGGTCGTTGTTGACGTTTCACATGTGGCTGAAAACTTCCTGTTTCCTTAAATAACGTAAATATCCGTCGAAAGGTCCGAACACTTGGATGATGTCGTCCAGGATACCGAGCAGCATACATAGCACACGCCGTTGGGCATTTTTATCACAATAGCCATACATCAACACGATATCGACTTTTTCCGCAATTTTTAAACGGTCCATTTTAACACGGGTAATGTATCACGAAGCAAATATGTTCGCACTGACGGAATGTTACGTGATACCACGTACTAATACGTTTGTGATTATTACAGCGCCATCTATCACAAAGCGAAAAAAGTGGTCCAACTGAAACATTTATATCTCTTTACGTACTACACGAATATGTAATAAAAAATGCGGGTTCCTATTTTAAAAAAAACGCAGTTGATATCCGTTTGACCCATGGTAGCGCCATCTAGCGGGCCAACCATAGCGCCATCTGGTTTCCCCCTTCAAGCTAGACGAGTTTCGTTCTTTGTAGTTTTTTCGTTTGATGCTTGTTTCGTGAGATATTTGGCCCGGTCACTATCAATGGACCACCCTGTGTATGTTACTGTCCAAGGATATGACGGTGTTCACTTTCTCGTTAGTTTCATTTTACGGTACGAACTTAATTCTTACAGAATATAAGCTTTGGTTTATCATGTACTTGGGTTCATTTATCGACATACTTAAGTGCTGTGTTGTTTTATATAATTGATGATGTGCACTCTGTGAATTATCTTCGCCATCTGCACGAAAATCTGATTCAGTGAACACAAGAGTTTTGATAAAATTATTCGTTTGAAAGTGTGCTATATATTACATTTTATAATTCATTGTTTACACTCGCATACAAAACCATCTAAATATAAACTAACAGTTATCGCTGAAATGAAACACCGGTGTCTCTCCTTGTCATTAATATTTACTTAGGCAACCATTGCAGATTTCAGCTTTACATTTATCTCTGTTCGTATATGTATACTTTGGAAAATTAGATCAGATGTACTGGTATTTCTCTTTTCTCCACACTATTCCGTACTTTTCGGCTGTAAATATTATCAAAAAGTTTTCTATAGTTTACAAATGCTATGTATATTTTTAAATTGTATTCTCTCATTTTTCATCTTACTTGTTTCAATAAGAGTGACAATCACATGAGAGTCCATTTATGTAATACATGCTGTAGCTGATATGTTTGTAACAAACAATGGTAAAAGAATGGCAGTCATGCTGTTTAATGGCTCCCTGGTAGCTAAACATTATATGCTTGATTCATGTAATAAATTCTATTTCTGGATAAAAATGGGGCAGCTTGTACAAGCTGCCATTTCTGATTTGTTAAGCACGTCCTCCATTTTGCTCGAACAACAAATTGATTTATCTTGACCATTTATAGGTGTCATATACAGCGCAAATATTTGTAATGATGAATAAGGACAGTGTACTGACAATATTATTTCAATAATCACAGCGTTGGCAGACTGATAAATTTTATCTTTACACGTCGTGGTCTTTAATGTTGTTTAGTACCTCCAAGAGGACAAGCGAGAACAAGCCATTAATATTTATAATTCCCTGGGCAGCAGGTCAGTTGTCCAAGTGTGGACACATGATCGCAAAACAGTTGCTGTAACACAACCGGGCAGAAAACTTTAGATCCTAAAGTTAATGTTGTGTGAGACTGTTCGGTGCAGAGGGAAAACAACCAACATACTAACGTATGTACATATTAAGGTATCACACATAAAATCTCTATTTATACCTATCACATCCTGTATAAAATTGTTTGCAAATCACTGGGAATAATAAGTTACTCCGAAATAATTCAATACATGTATGGACCTTTGTCAAGGTGGCGTGGCTCGTGTGTATCAATGATATAGATGACGGTCCCAAAGAAACAACCACAGTTGAGGGGTAGATGTGGAGGGGCCAGCATATCTAAGGGTGACACCATTGGTGATTTACTTATCCGAACTTTTTATATCAGCTGACGTGGTCTTGCTATGCTGGAGCTGTGAACAGATGACAAGAAGGGGAAACTACTGTTGCTATATTTATCAAGGACATGCAGCTACACTGCACTGATAAATGATACTAGCATTTTCATGGGCAAACTATTCTGCAGGTAAAGTAGTCAATCATTCGTACCGTCTTTACCGTCTCATGGGGAACACTCAGGAGGATGTCTGAGCCGTGGCGCTCGTTACTGGCGCGCCAGTCACTTGGATGTCCATTATCGATCCTTCGATGTTTCTTATCTTTGCTTGTCTTATTTTCCGCATTCGCGTGGCGAGTGGCAGTTGACGTTTGCTCGGGCTACCTGCTGAGACGCCGCGAGGTACAAGGTGGGAAGCAACCACGTATATGTGGAGTTGGCTGTACGCGGTCTGCCTGTTCAGGATGGAGAAAATGTGTTGGCTGCCTGCCTGTCTGCTCTCCTGGTTTTGCTCGCCGTGCCTGGCGACCGCCTAGCTTGGGTTGCTGCCTGCTGTATTCTACACGAGCCATACCGGACGTCCAGCAGAAGTTAAGCAGCCTTGCGATTTTTTTAAAGAAAAGGAGCAAATGTATAAGACTTTTCGTAACCAATTTTGGTGGCCTCTTAAGTGTGGCCTTAGCGTTTACACTGCCTTTGGGGAGAGATACTTCTTTTAAACTTAAATAGTTGGGGCTCCCTTCCTTTTATAATCTTTTGCGGGTTTTATTTGAATTTTCTCTTCGAGGTTCCTTCCTTGTGCTTGGTTAAATGTTTACTTGTATAGCGGGAAGTGACTCCTGGCTCAAACTCGGAGAAGGTGTTTGATGTTAATGCCGCCTCCGGCATTTGTCTTTTCAATTAAGTGTTGTCATCCCTTCGAGCGACCTCGTGTCACTCCTCGTTGATTATTGCTGGTTTATGTGTACTTAATTTTCAATTAATATTTTGGAGCGCAGTATAGCACTAAAGCAACCTCATTGTATACCACCTCGTGCCCTGGTCTATACCTTAATTTTCAGTGCTCCCTTCAAAATCTTGTTTTGTATAAGTTTGCCCCATGTGTGTCTGGGAACACAGAGATGAGCTTTAGTGTGACTTCAGTGCTAGTCACTTAATGGAATCTTCATTTTGGCTTGGCTTCCACTGAAGAGTTTGAGCGGAGCGTAATGTGTTTGATTTGTTATTCATTTACTTACTGTAAGTTTGTGTATTAATTGGGGAGCAAGACATTTAAAGACTGCTGGTATCAACTCCCCTAGTTGCTGGTTGTTGCTAATTTATTCCAATTGGCCTACTACTTATTCAATGGCAAGGCTGTTGATTAGTTGGTTACTGTTAGTACAAATTCACGCTATTTATTTGTTGCCAAAATTGTTAACGTGTCTGTGTCGTGATTCAGTCACTAGCTACGTGTTTGAGCTAAATTGATATAAACCTTACATTAACTCCTTAAAGTTTGTTGCCAGCAGAAACTCTTAAAAGAACAAAGATTTGTCACTGCTTATGTTAACCTTTACTGGGTGCAATATTTCATGTAGTTGAATTTTGTCTTAAAATGTGTATTTCTCTGATGTAATATACTGGTTTTGTAACACGTATCAATGTCGTCATCAGGAGAAATAAAACTTATTCAACCGGTCGGATTGTGGAATGTCCCATCCCTTGGTTGGGTAAGTAAGGTAGAGAACCTAAAATCGGAAATGGTGATTGAAGTAAGATGTAGTGGGCATAAATGTAGTGTGGTGGTAGGAAGGACAGAACTTTTGGTCAGGTAAGTGCAGGTTTATAAAAACAAAATCCAATGAGGTTAATGTATGAGTAGTTTTATTAATGAATGACAAGGTAGGAACCCAGGTAAGCTTTTATCAAGAGCGCAGTGAACGTATTATCGTAGCCAACTTTAGCCACAACAGTTCAAGTTTATGAAACAACTACCTCCGCAGACGATTATCAAATTGTAAGAATGTATGAGGAGGTATAAAAAGTTGTTTCGATGATTAGGGAAGACGAAAGTGTAATTGTGTTGGAGAACTGAGAGTCGACAGTAGGAAAATAAAGGTCCTGATTTCGAGCTTCGTTCTGGCATACGGTTTTAATCATCCAAGAAGTTTCCTCGTTTTCTTCTGCTGACTAGGGTCACTGTGTTTGTCATTCCGTGGATGCACTCGGCCAACTGTTCTCCCATCTCTTTTCTGATCTTACGCGCCGTCATTTCCGCTGGGATCGTCTACATTTACAAATTTTAACTTGTCTTGTAAGGTCCATTATTTCCACATGATCTAGTTTCTTTTCGTTCCTTTCATCAGTTCTTTTATATCTTGTATTTTACACTGACCCCTTATCGATACATTTCTTCCACGTTCTATGTTAGACATCAGTTGATTGAAACAGGGGACAGAAATGCAATACAAAACGAAAGGGTAGCGTTGAAAGATGAAATAATGAAGGTGTCAGAGGACCATATAGGTAGAAAGACAAAGCCCAGTAGAAATCATTGGATAACGCTCGAAAAATCGACTGTAATTGAAGAATGAAGGAAATTCGTAAATAGAACTAATGAAGTAGGAAAAAGGAATGTTGCAGGAGTCTAAAACACCGGATTGACAGGAAGTGCAAAGTAGCAAAACGAGACTGACAAGGCGGGAAATGTAATAATGCAGAAAATAGTATAAATAGGTACAGCAAAATTAAATAAAGATTTTGAGGGAAGGGGAACAGCTATGTGAGTATCAAGAGCTCAGACAACGAACCAAAACTAAGATAAGAAGAGAAATCTGAAAGATGGAAGGAATTTATAGAAGGGCAGCACAAGGGAAAAGAACTCGAAGAAAACACTACAGGAAGATAAAAGAAAGTAGTCAAGATCAGTGGGGTGATATGGTACTACGCGAAGAATATGATAGAGCTCTGAGAGGTCTAATTCGATAGAAGGCCTCATGAATAGACGACAGTCCTTACAAATTGTTAAGGTAGAACCAACCTAGACGTAATTTTTCTACCTGGTGAGTAAAGTATATGAGACAGTTGAAATACCCTCAGAATTAATGAAGAAAGTAGTTAATCACATTTCAAAATGGTCGAAGGAGGCAGGCGCTCATTTATGTGACTATTGCCGAACAAGCTGTTTAAGTCTTGCTTGCCAAATACTGACATGAATAAGGGAAGAATGGAAAGCTCGTGGATGACAAATTCTTTGAAGATCAATTTAGGTCCAGAGAGAAGTTTATGACATAAAATGTTATTTATCTTTATAAGGAGGAATTTGTGATCATCTAATATGCATTTAAGTCTTAGGAAGTCCTTTCTGAAGTTAACTGTCGGGAGTGTAGCACTGTATGGAAGTGAAACGTATATGGTAAGTATTTCAAACAAGAAGAGAATAAAGGCAATTGGAAATGTTGTACCACAGAAGAACGTTGAAGGTTAGATGAGTAGGTCGACTAACTAATAGGAATTGCTAAATTCAGATTTATGGCACAACTTGACTGAAAGAATTGGTCAGTTAATAGGGTATATCGTTCAGCACGAATGAATCATCAAAAATATGTTCAAATGTGCGTGAAATCTTATGGGACTTAACTGCTAAGGTCATCAGGCCCTAAGCTTACGCACTACTTAACCGAAATTATCCTAAGGACAAACACGCATCCCCATGCCCGAGGGAGAACTCGAACCTCCACCGGGACCAGCAGCACAGTTCATGACTGAAGCGCCCTAGACCACTCGGCTAACCCCACGCGGCGAATGAATCATCAGTTTGGTAATGAAGGTGTGAATTGGAGCTTAAGAACTGTAGAAGGGGGCCAAGGGATGAATAGGATATGCAGTATCAAGTGAATGATGGTTGCAGCAGTTATGAGGAGATGAACAGGCTTGCACGTAATAGAATAGGCTGGAGATATACATCAAACCAGTCTTAGAAATGAATATTAGAACAACACAATCACCATTTACGCCATGCGTTCTTGTGTGATGATTGTACTATAATGGGCTACGGTGTAAGCTGTAATGCAGGCGAGAAAGTTAATCATGTTCATTCTTAAGCGTATTGCATCTTAAGTAACTAACAATTCCGTCGGTAAGCCACCCTTTTATTGGTTCCCCACTGCATATTGTTCTGCTGTGTGGCCAGCAAGACGAAGAATAATTTTTCAACTGCTCGTATGTTTTATTTTCGTTAATATATAATGACGGGAAAAAACCGTAGCACCTAAAAGGAGTTGTGCGTTATAAACGCAAGTTGGTAGGTGAGTTTCTACATCTGAAAGATTATTCCTGTTCAGATTTCGGGCCAGTCGTATAAGAGCGGCGCTAATAGCGTCAGTATGAGGATGCAAATCGGATTTGCTTTAAACACAAGCTGTAACAGTGGCGAGCCTTAGTAACCATTGAGGCTGGACGTGGTGAGTTGATGTTAGTCAAGAATGCCTATAAGGTGACACAGAAGCCATTATCAGCACCTCATCGAGTTGGTACGACGTCGCGTAAAAGGGCTAAGAGAAGCTAGACGTTCCTTCTGCGATACTACAGAAAGGCTTGTCAGAAATGTAGAAACGGTACATGACTGCTGGCAACGGTGGTCACAAGAATTTGCGGTCGCAAAAAGACCGCGCTCCATACTGTCACTTGGCGTTACCGAGAGGGAAGACCATGATGTCTGGCGTTTGGCCCTGGCGCACCGTGTTGCATTTGTAGCAGCAATTTGGGTAGCAGTTGGCGCCACAGTAACACAAATCTGATACTTCAAGGACAGCTCCGAGGCTGACACCCTCTACAGCATGTTCCACTGACTTCAAATCGCCCCATTTGCGACTTCAGTGGTGTGAAGCGAGAGATTAGAGATTTTTTTTTTGGGGGGGGGGGGGGGAGGCAGGTTGGAAACTGTTGTTTTTTATGATGGAAGCTGGTTCAGCCTTGTGTTGCTTAGGAGGAGACTATTTCAAGGCATGCAACCAACCCGTCTGCGTGTTAGACACACTAGACATACAGCTAGAATTATGGTCTGGGGTGCGATTTCGTGCGACAACAGGAGCACTCTCGTGGTCATCCCACGCACACTGACTGCAAAATTGTACGTCGATCTGGTGACTGGACCTGCAGTGCTTCCATTGATAAACAGCATTCCATGGGTTGTTTTCCAATAGGATAACGATCGCCCACATACCGCTGTAGCAACACAACGTACTCTACAGAGTGTCGACATGTTGACTTCCCCTTATCGATAAGCAGATCTGTCTCTAATCGAGCGCACATGGGACATCATCGAACGTAAACACTAGCGTCAACCACAACCAGCATTAACTGTTTCTGGGTCGACCGACTAGGTGCAATGGGCATGGAACTCCATCCGACAAATTACATCCGGCACCCGTACAACACAATGCGTTCGCATTTGCACGCATGGTTTCAGGATTTTTGCGGATACAGTGATTATTAAAGTACCAGCATTTCACATTTGCAATGGCTTATCTCGAGCCTGTGTTAACCGGTGATCTCGCAGTGTTAATCACTTAAATCTGTTACCTAGATATTACCGAAATTTTATGACTCCACATTAATTACTGTTTGGTAGTGCGGTTTTTCCGTCAGTGTTTTGTCGATAAAAGTGAACTGCCACCCGTTAGATAACAAACACTGTTACATGCTAAGTGACGTGTACAGGACATTACGTGTAAGTCAATTGACTAACAGCAGATATTTCTTTACAAAAGTAGATTCAAAAGTAACGGCAGCTGCTTCAGTCAATGACTTTACTGTAGAGTCAAAGTAAGCTAAAAGCGAAATAACGCGAAAACACACCACCACTCGACGTAAGAGATGTAACTGTAAAACATAAAAAAGGACGTTCATTAAGAAATTGGTATACGCAAGCAATAAATTGAACACGGACTGAGCTATGGAGAGAAAGGTAGTGGCCCACCGAAGTAGCCTATCTGTTCTCACAGGTTAAGCTGCACAAAGTCGCATTCCGTTCGTCCAGCTGTGAGTCGGCCAGAGTGGCCGAGAGGTTCTAGGCGCTACAGTCTGAAACCGCGTGGCCCTTACGGTCCCAGGTTCGAATCCTGCCTCGGGCATGGATGTGTAGAATGTCCTTAGGTTAGTTAGGTTTAAGTAGTTCTAAGTTCTAGGGGACTGATGACCTCAGATGTTAACTCCGATAGTGCTCAGAGCCATTTGAACCATTTTTTGAAAGGAAGTATGATTATTTCCTGTAGGAAAGAAGTACAAGAAAAGGAAGGAAAATACCTGCAGAAAACTGTGAAGCAATCGAAGAGTATCCCACATCACAATTACGAATATAATTTCTCAGTTATGCTAATTTGGCTAATCTTAGGCTTTATAGACTTTATTTTATAGACGTTGATACAGCAGCAGAATTAGAGAAACATGAAACACAAGCACAAATGGCAACGGCAGTCACACGGAAATAATGAGAGCTCATCTAACAGAATTTATCTCTGGTATTTTATGAAAATCAGAGCACCCTCTAATTAGTTCCATCCACCTCATCTGACTAGCTTCATGTATCTGTAATTTAACTACTACAACTATACAGCTTTTGTGTAGAAGCTTACAAATCGAATTCCATTGCTCTGTGCGGTTCACTGGGTCGATTCCAATGCCAGCTAACTAACAGGGCACAATGCTCTTCGAGTTGCCATCGTTGCCGAAATGACGCGTTAATCGAGACTCTAATTTCCGCTCCTGGCTCGAATTATGTGCTCGGGCTAACGTTAAATGACAGTGTCGTAATTGGACTCGAAGGCACGAGGATCATAAAATATAAAAGCATTACCATTGAACGCTGCGATCACCGTGACGTAAGATCCGCTGTGTAAATGCCTCAATAAATTTCGCCAACGAGCACAAAAGCAATTACGGTGTGTTTTGCATATTTGTCAGTATTGCATGAAATACGGCACTCTCCTCAGTATACGTCCATTTAAATTGGTTTAATGTTCTACTTTTGTGGTGCTCCACTGATTACGTTTGCACAAGCTTCCTCTCGTGGTTTCACGTCAGTGCAGTGGAAGTTAAACTACGTAAAAAGCGTCGAAAAGGTTACGTCCAATTTTCGTTAATTCTGAATGTACAATACGGTCGAGCACGACGCCCGCATCTATGTTGTAAATTAATAGTGTTAAAGAGTTTCGCACCTGCAGTTACGTTGAGTGACCTTAGCCTGTGTCACATCTTTTTCAATATTGCGATTAAATTCTGCAACTTTCATGTAGCTGTTTCCTCCTTGTACATGTAGTATCTGCAGAGGTTTTAGTATTCTGTTCTTCGAAATAGTCGGTTATGCTCTGTTTATACTCCATCGATGCAGCTGTAAGACAGTGTGGAAAACCCATAAATAATTCATGAAGAATTCGAAAATAAAGTAGAAGTACAACGACTTGGTATCTGTCTTACAAAATCAATCTCTGGAATACGCAGAAGCCAAGTCGCAAGAGAGAAAATTATTAAGGTCTGCATTGTTATTTCATATGCTACGTGTCATTTTCTTTTTTCGTTGTATTACCCATAGCTTCCTCAAATTGTTAGTACATTAATAAAGTGAGGCAATTTATGATTGTGTTGTCTAGTTTTTGTATGCAGCGTGGCATTCTGCTATTGGGGCCGTTCTCAGTAATAATTTGACTACGGCCGAAACCGCTGAACGTGGAGATGTGATTTTCTTCAGAATTACTCTCATAGGAATATGAAGCGCTAAAGAAACTGGCATAGGCATAGGTATTCAAATACAGAGATATGTAAACATGCAGTGTAAGACGATGTGTTCGGCAACGCTTATATAAGACAACAAGTGTCTGCCGCAGTTCTTAGATCGGTTATCAAGATTTAAGTGAGTTTAAACGTGGTGTTATAGTCGACGCACAAATGACGTGTCACAGGATCTCCGAGGTAGCGATGAAGTGGAGATTTCCCGTACGAGCATTTCACGAATGAACCGCGAATATCAGCAATCCGGAAAGCGTCATCTCCGACATCGCTGCGGCCGGAAAAAGATCTTGCAGAAACGGGACCAACGACGACTGAAGAGGATCGTTCATCGTGACAGAGGTGCAACCCTTACGCGACTTGCTGCAGATGTCAATGACGGGCCATCAACAAGTGCCAGAGTGCGGACCATTCAACAAAACATCATCGATATGGGCTTTTATAGCCGAAGGCCCACTTGTGTAGCCTTGATGGTTGCACGGCACAAAGCTTTACACGCCTGGGCCCTTCAACGCCGACATTGGACTGTTGGTGACTGGAAACATAGACTCTGCATGTCAGCAGGGGACTGTTCAAGTTGGTGGACGCTCTGTAATGGTGTGGGGCGTGTGCAGTTGGAGTGATATGGGCCACCCCCAAGTCTAGATGCGACTCTGAGAGGTGACACGTACGAAAGCATCCTGTTTGATCACTTGCATCCATTCATGGCCATTGCACATTCAGACGGATTTGGGTAATTCCAGCAGGACAACCCACGCTTTCAGAATTGCTACAGAGTGGCTGCGCGAACACTCATCTGAGTTTAAACAGGTCCGCTGGTCACCAAACTCCCCAGACATGAGCATTATTGAGCATATCTAGGATGACTTGAAACGTGCTGTTCACAGATCTCCACCCTGTACTCTTACAGATTTGTGGACAGCCTTGCAGGATTCTTGGTGTCATTTCCCCCCAGCGCTACTCCACACATCAGTCAAGTCCATGCCACGTTGTGTTGCAGTACTTTAGCGCGTTCGCGTGTGTCCTACACGATATTAGGCACGTGTACCAGTTTTCTTGGCCCTTTAGTGTGTGAAGAGAATACTAAAAAGAGAATAAACATAACACGAGAAATTAATAATGGATCTACTGAAAATGTACATATTTATTCGAAAAAACCATTACCTGAGATTGAATAAGAACATGGTTCCAGCATGGATTCCGGAAACATCAACCATGCGGAACGCTACTTGTGCCTGCCAGGTATCGAGGATATCAGGTGGAATCAGTATATATTACACTGGAAAATGAGTTGATTCTACACCACACCAAGGTTAATTAACAAAAGCACTACCACATATCAAAAGAAATTTAAGACTGGATGCAGCATTTCTTGGTAAGGAATATGCTGTATGTTATCTTCGGTAGAGACACGTGGGCAGAGATCCAACTACCCTCAGGTGAGCCTCAGGAACTTATGAAGTGAATCTTGTTGTTTATCTAGTATATTACTGGCCCAAAAGACAATATTAACAGCAAAATCAAACTTTTTCAGATGGTGGAATTATCTGCATTCAAGGTCTGAAGAAAGCTGCAACAAATTGTCAGATCTTTGTAAGTCTTCAAACTTCTGTATAGACTGCCAAACCACTTCAAATTCAGATCTGTGAACCCGTGCATTTCATACTGCACGGAAAAGTAGTTTCCTATGACTTTCGTTTCTATGAGTAATAATTGGTGTTATCAAACTGGATGTAACAATTTTCCAGTATAAGAAATGGAATGATCACGTAGCTTCAGTCCTAGGGATGACAGGAGTGCAGACATCATTTCACTGGCAAAGGAGACAGCTTAAAATTCATTAGCCCGCCCCATTTTAGAACACTGCTCACGTGTGTCCCATAAGAAGTAGGACTAAAAGGGAATATTGAACGAATACAGAGGAAAGCGGTACGAAAGGCAGCAGGTTTGTTTGAATCATGTGAAATGAAGATGATGTGAACTGGCAAATGCTTCAACGTACACGTCCGTTACAGCCCGATAGCATATTTCCAAAGAAGAATGCAAAGATGTTTTCAGCTGGTTGCTTATCTCTCGCTTTGGTATGATGAAGAAAACACTAGAAAGATTGTATCATCCACAGGGAATTTAAGCATCCTTCCCACACTCCCTTCATAACTGGAAAGTGGAAAAACCCTAATGCCCCATGACATGCTAAATATCATCTCCTGTTCACTTTACATTGGTTTGCAAAAATAAATAAATAAATAAATAAGTAAATAAATAAATAAAAATAAATATGGGACTTAACTTCTGAGGTCATCAGTCCCCTAGAACTTAGAACTACTTAAACGTGTCTAACCTAAGGACATCACACACATCCTTTCCCGAGGCAGGATTCGAACCTGCGAACTGTAGCGCCTAGAACCGCTCGGCCACCCCGGCCGGCATTGGTTTGCAGATTATTTACTTAGCTGCAGATACATAATGAGCTGTAGAACTGCTGTTTACAGAAATGCTGGAAGAGATCTTTGTTGATTCTGATGCTGCATTGTACGCATTTTATTAGGCAGTCTGACACAGGCTGTATCCATGTGGGGTGGCACGAACAGTATTGAAGGGTTCCGCTTTAACTCCGGTGCTTCTACATAGTATTATAGAACGCCCGATCCTTCCAGTTGCCCAATAGTTATAAATCAGAAGGAGAGAGAGCATTCATCTTTTCCATGTCCGGGAGATACGACTGCCCCTTCTGTCTGTCTTTACCACTGTAAAAACCTCTTCATCTCTGCTTGACGTGCGGTACGTGTTCTCGCTCCACCACATTGAATACCGTCGCTCCAAACAATGTCTACTATCCTGTTTATATCTGATGTCATGAAATACTAATAACACTTCCTGATATAGATTTGTTGTTCACTCTGTAGAAGGCATTGGAGGAATAAACTTTTCTCTTATTATAGACGGATCTTTATCTATAGAAAATTACGCCCCCACCAAATACTGTAGTGTGGCCCTAAATGGTTGGAAGAACAAATCCCTCAGACCGCCAATGCTTCTCTCTTTTATTTTGAAACGTTGTTGTTAACGTTCTCTGCGTGTACGACCTCCCTGTTGTCTACATAACATTAAGACGTACTTTATAGATTTATGTACCCCTGAAATGCTGTACTAAGCAGGCAAGCACGGAAACAAGTAGGCTCTCTGAATTACTGTCAGGTACCAGAAGAATTAAATCAACATGATTCTTCGCCGAAATGAAAGTATGAAAAAACTAGGTTCAAGAAGCTCCATATGAGTGGGAAAGAAGATAACAACACACGCAATCTATATCTTAAGTGACACAACGTTATTTTCACGTTGAAGATTTCCATCAGATAAGTTAGTTTTACTTTCTATCACGTTCGATCTAGGCCTTCTCGTGGTTGTGTACAAAATCAAACTTTCGAGTACGGCTTCAATATGTACCAATCGAAACTAAGGTGCAAGGTTGCTTAAAACACTTACAGGCCGTATTTTGGTAACCAGCTTCGAAATAAGGGCAAAATCTATTGGGTAATTCTGGAAAATACAGAGTGAAAAGTCTCAATGTAATCAATGATAAACGAATAAGCGAACAACAATTTCAGTAGAGAGAAAGGTGTTATCATAGGATCTAGGATGTAGTTAACGCATATTTTCATGATACGCAACTATACATACGTAACGCTTCAAATACGAGATGAACATGACGAAAGACAATAGTGCACAACTTTCCACAGATAGGGATGGAACTTTGCTATCTCATTGATCCACAGATTTGCTTCAAACAAAAATGCAATCTTCGCACCAATCTGAAATTGTTTATCAAAATAAATAAAGATTTCGAGTATTAAGATACACACACTTGTTGCTTACTATAATAAATAATTATATATAGTTAGTATGTACAGTTATATATAATAATAAAATGGTAAGTAATTATCTATAGTTAGTATAATTACAGATCTCCAGTCGTGACCGACATTCGAACTAATGATTAAAATAAAGTTATTTCTGTAGATATGTAAGACATTACGTGCATAACACATGTGGCCAGCGTTGTAACTTAATTGTTCTATAACATTAAAAAAACACAAACAGCTAGCATATTGGCACTAGTGATAAAACGTACAAGTTAAGCTGGCTGACCTAAGTTCCATCTATATACCACAGTCTTACAAGCAAACTAGACCATAAAATTATTTTTTTCTATATCTAATTTGTCTGTATTACTTGTGAAAATACACGTCTTGCTTACTGGCTTTAGTGAAATAATTTATAGATTAGTCAACGAACCTAATTCGATCTTTGTACTACAAATCAAATTTATTAAAAAAAAATGGTTCTACAGCATTATAAGACACACATATTCATTACTGGCGATTTTACAAGAAGAGCTTCAAGTAGATTAGTTGAAGTTTGAAAGACTACATAATGTTATTCTTACAATGTCGACAGTGACAGAATCTTACACTAACAAAACGCAATTTTCAGTTGTTCACAATACATCCACGCTTCTCTTGCTCGGAATACATTTACTACAGTAATACGACCAGAATGCCACCCATAAAGAAATGATTTTCTTGAGATGTAAAACGACGATGACCAATACTGCAAAGAAATACTATGGGGAGGTGGTACGTTTGCAGCCGTGGCTGTTAGTACATCCCTGCACAGAAATAGGAATCCGATCACAATAATCTTACCTAGTCTTGATTCATTCAACATCTTGCCTGATGAAGTACGTTCAAAAGATTTATTTAATACATTTCTCTAAGGAAGAGTCGAGCTTCGTTTAAAGCATCAGTACCTGGAGATTGAATTTCCTTACTAAGATACGGCGCTATTGCTCCTAAACCTAATGTTTTTCGACAAACTCTCATATAGGCGTAACTAAAATAAACAGCAGTTTCAGTCAAACATTTTAGTCACCCCACGCTAGGGTATTGACTTCAACGTTCGTAAAATTTGTTTGCCACCATCTGCTATCACACACTGGATACTATACGGCATTTCCCCACACACATCCTTTGTTACAGCAAATATGTAACAATTTGGCCCTTGGTATAGCAAAAATGTAATAAATACTCCATGCATCGAACAGCAGATAGTAAAGAGAAGACACAATACTGAATTCGATCTTCCAAAACTGTTTGACCACAAACAAAGTAATACGATCCATCCTTTCAATCACAGTACGAACACCAAAATGTCAGAAACTGAGAGAAGTGATCATGGAACAGAAAACCCAATACAGTCGCTTAGTAGTGGAAAGGCATCAGGACCAGATGAGATATATTCTTCAGGGTTTAACAAAAGTGCGTGCTGCCTTAGTAACATTTTATTCCCTGGAATAATGACGAAAAAAGTGCAGGTCATTGCTCTTACCAAGAAGGGTCGTAAGACAGATGCAGGTAACCAAAGACCTACATCACTGACATAAATCTGTTGTAGAATTATCTAAAATGCTTTATGTTCATATGTTGCAACTGTTTTCGAGAGACAAAATTAGAGTGGATTCTCCAAACGGAGAACCTGTGAAACCTAGCTCGCTGTCTTGCTCCGTAAGATCCGCAGTGCTATCGATACCAGTGCTCACGTTGATTCCGAGTTCTAAGACTTCAGTAAGGAATATGACCCCTTTCCGTACTGACGTTTAGTGAAATTAATACGAGCTTACGTGCATCAGACCAGATTCGGTACTGGGTTCAAGACATCGTTGCAGATCGAAGTCAACACATCGCTCTTAAAGCATCAAAATCGACAAATGTAGAAGTAATTTCAGAAGTACTCAAATGGAGTGCAAACGATTTAGTGGAAAATGGTGGAAGCTTTAGAAGCCTGTTCACGTATACTGCATTTATCAACCAGAAAAATGCAATTCCAGCAGACTGTACCAAAGTAGTAGTATTTTACTGTACAATAGGAAAATTTGTTACAATTTTGCTAGCATTTGATGATGTATGGAGGAATTTGTTGCCTTTTTCTATAAAATGGGGAAATTTGGTACATACTTGCTTCATCATAATGGTGTATAGTGTTATTTATTATAGCACCACCGTGTTCGCATCGATTCCATCATCTTACGTTGTGACATTACTTATAGAACAAAAGGGTTCAGATAAGAAATGATGAATTTATTCCATGAGATTGGGCCAAGACTGGGTACATCGGTAATACTGGGAAACATTTTTTTATGAAGTTATGTACTAGCAACCATGGCAGCTACAACTCTATTCTCCCCGAGGTATTTGTTACTATAATCGACGACGGCCATTTGATGTAGTCGTATAAGAAAATATATGCGCTAGTTGTAATCATAATAGCATCATATTGCTCTACCAAACGCATTTAAAGAATGGCATGATGTACGGATAACTTGTGATCTAGCAGAAACAGCTTGTTGCAATCATAAGATGCTGTCAGCGTCAATATTGCTTAATTTGTCATTGCTTTATTATTCATCTCTCACTGTAAGTGCACTTTAAGTTGTAAGGTGTAAGATCAACAGCAACGCCTCTACGTGTTTTCTCACGGTATGCAACAAATTTTTGTGTGTTATGATAAATTTCATTTGTAATACAAAGATCGAATATAGTCCTAAGACTAACTCAAAACATTTTAGTAGTGCCAAAAAGAAAACTTCCTGTATTTTAATATGTATTGCAGTCAACTTACTTGTGGAAATAATTAATTTGAGGATCCACTGTGGTTGGAAAGTGTGGTACTGACACAGAAATTTAGTCAACAAAATTGCTGCTTAACTAGTAAATTTTGTCAGTAGTAGAATCATGGGAGCAATATGTACTCTTTTTTAACGTGGTAGACCGACCAGTTGCGTTACTTTAGTAGCACCATGTGTGTTTTGACCTCAAAGCATTACTTAATTAAAATTTTATTTATTGCAAAGTTCGAATTTTCATTCACATTCATAGATCTTTAGTTGTGTTTGCTTTTTACAATAAGCAAACTCTTTGTTTTTGTGCTAAAAATACTAACTTACTTTGATAAATAAATTTATTTTGGTGCAAAGATTGAATTTATGTTCACAATCTTGAGTCTGTGGTGCAAAGAGGTACAAAAGTTACATTTCTGAACCTTGTGTACCATTGTTTTAGTCATGTTTACATCTCGTATTCTTCTATATATCATTATATTGTATAGTCGAATGAAATCCTAACAGATAACCTACTACAGTGGGAAATTGCTTTCAGAGACCGTGACTCCAATTAAACACCACCAAAACAGTGATTCCCTGCTTCTAAGTGAATAATAAACCCGCTACAAGAAAACTGAACAAATCTGTGGTGTTCGAAAACACTACACTTGCTCATAAAGGGCCAAAGTAGCTGGAAGTAAACCTTGATAGAAGTCTTCCAAAGAGCATCCAACGAAAAATTGAAACAAGAAACCACGTTATTCAATGGCTGTGTGGTACAACGCGGGGAGCTTCAGCATCCACGCTGTACTCTTCTGCTTTGCGTCAATTCTGCTCAACCACTGAATATTGTACCCGCATATGGATGAACAGCCCATATGACTCAAAGATACATGTCTAACTAACAACACCAAGAGAACGGTAGCTATCTTTATCAAAACTACAGAATGGCTGCTAGTGCTAATTCACCCTCCATCCCATCTACTACTTCGCAAAAATGCTCTCACAAATGTGTACAAAAACATCATGGATAGCTTAAATCTACCAATCAATCAATGTGTCGATGATGGAAACCATCACTGACTTCATCGTAGACGACCACCAACAATATCTGAGAATGTACACTGGGAGCACGGCCTCGTATGATAGTGAACCGTGGACTGTGGGAACACCAGAAGAGAATCGAAGCATTTGAAATGTGGTACTAAAGACGAATGTTGAAAATTGGATGAACTGATAAGGAATGAAGAGGTTCTGTGCAGAATCGGAGAGAATACACTGAACATGAGAAGGGACAGGATAATAGGACATCTGTTGAGTAACAAGGGAATGACTTACATGGTACTAGAGGAAGCTGTAGAGGGCAAAAAATGTAGAGAAAGGCAGATATTTGATTACATCCAGCGAATAATTGAGGACTTAGGTTGCAAGTGTCACTCTAGAAGAAGAGGCTGGCACAGTAGAGGAATTAGTGGTGAGCTGCATGTAACCAGTCAGTTGATTGACAACTCAAAAAAATGTAAACAATCTAAGTAAGCAATATATACTCAGAAATGTTAGTGACATTGACTCCAGTTTCGTGTTGTGAGATTTAGTCCAACACTACATCAAAGACTGAGCAATTTTAGATGCTAATTTGGTCTTGGAGGTGGGGTGGGTGGTAGGCGAGGGCTGAGGGAGTGTGGGAGGGGATAGGTTGTAACTAACTGATCAGTGTAATTAATTTGATATCAGAAGTGTACACTAGGGGCTAGGGAGAGGATTGGGGACAGGGTCCGTCGTCTTGAATATGTTTCGTAACAATATAGACTGCACCAGAACGAACATTAGTCCGCGACTAATTTTTACTGTACAATTGGCATCATCCATTCGTGATAATTAGTAGTGTTTGTTGCTTTTACACAGTAATATTGGCACCAGTGTCCACTGATGTAGCCTAACAATCCTTCCTAAAAATGTTTTTCCAATGATGCATATCTTATACTTCAGCATGCTGTTCTTTTATGAAGTGGAGTTCCAGCTGTCTGTAACTCCCCAAAAAATGTTCTTTCCTTGCACAATTTGTTTGTAGGTTACTAAGAAGTATAACATAAACCAACGTAATAAAAAAGATTTGAACAGAAATTTTCGTATTTTGTGCACGTGAAGTATATGTTTCTTTTCAGTAATGTTGACTTTTTTGCTTGTGGATACTGTCACTACGAATTTGCTAAAATACAACACAATTCCACAACTTCTCGGTTTCTAACATTTTCTTTTGTTACAGCACTTGTGACTTTTAAGCCTTTTATACTCCTTGATTTACATACCAGAAAGCACCTACCGTGTTAACCAGAAACTGAAAGTATTCAAAGACTAACTTGAACTAAAGGTAATGCCATCAATTAACTGGTTTTTCTGTAATACACTCTATCAGAAATAATAAAACCTAAAACTCAGAAATGTTAAATAATGATTGTGACAGAATAAGTTTGCTTTTGAGTATCCTCAGCAGCATGACGTTATTATGTTAATGGGTGGTTACTCGATGAAATAAGTAAATATCTAAAGTGTTTTTCTATAGAACTCGTACTTTAAGCTGTACTGATATTTCAGTATTTCAAAATGGCTTAGAAACCGAAATTTCAGTTACAGTGCTCTCGGAAGCGAGATGTGGCTGAAACCCGCAGTAGAAAGCTTCGAAATATTTAAAGAGGCAAGGTGGACAAGGAGCAAGTCTTCATTGCAGTCATCAAAAATATTGTGTCTATCGAGACTGAACTTCAGTCTAACTGAGAAACATCCGAACGCGAGTTATGTGAAGTTAATTATCGAAAGTTTTACCGGTGAAGCGAGTTCCGCCGTGATTGATTAAGAATCATTCAAAGAAAGCGTCAATATCCGAAGCACTCCATGTAACTTTGAGGCGACTTTGATATATATAGACTGCGTCATCTGCGGATTCATTGCATTCATTCATGGACACACAGTAAGCAAGTTTTCCGAAAACTTCAGCACCTAATCGATAGCCTGCATGCTATAGTTATATTTTAATCCTTGTAGCTACAAACAGGCCTGACCTTATCGACAGTGTCAGTACTAAAATTTATAAGCCTATCAAGGAGGCTAGGAGAAAATATTTTCTAGAATGAGCAGGGAAGTAATTTTTAGAATCCCAGTTAGACAATGAATCGAAATCATATAGTTCCTGTATGATGTAGAGGAATTACTGGCATAGATTAAACTGACTGGAATTCGCGCTCCGGAGAAATATGCACGGAGTCAGTGGATTAAGGACAGAAAAGATCCACTACGGTTTAAGAATAACATTGGGAAAACGCTTAGGAAGCAGAAATTATTGCCTTGCGGCTCAAAAATAGTGCGAAAATGACGACAGGCAAAAGTTACTAGAGATTTCACCAACTGCGACATAATCGCGTTTACAAACAGTGATCCAATACTGTAAAATGCTTTTTCATTCCAGTCTCTGGTCACAATATGAATTCTTTAGATGATGACCGGTTTCAGTTTGTAATGACCATCCTCAGAAGACTAGTAGCTAGTTGGCAATAATCACTATGCTAGTTGACAGTGATCACTATGTGGACGATGTGGCCTATTCTACACCATATTTTAAATCTATGTGAAAGTGTTTCTGAAGAAGAGAAATTTGTTAACATCGAGTATAGATTTAAGTGTCAGGAAGTCGTTTCTGAAATATTTGTATGGAGTGTAGCCGTGCATGGGAGTGAAACATGGACAGTAAATAGTTTGGACAAGAAGAGAATAGAAGCTTTCGAAATGTGGTGCTACAGAAGAATGCTGAAGATTAGATGGGTAGATCACATAACTGATGAGGAGGTATTGAATAGAATTGGGGAGAAGAGGAGTTTGTGGCACAATGTGACAAGAAGAAGGGACCGGTTGGTAGGACATGATCTGAGGCATCAAGGGATCACAAATTTAGCATTGGAGGGCAGCGTGGAGGGTAAAAATTGTAGAGGGAGACCAAGAGATGAATACACTAAGCAGATTCAGAAGGATGTAGGTTGCAGTATGTACTGGGAGATGAAGAAGCTTGCACAGGATAGAGTAGCATGGAGAGCTGCATCAAACCAGTCTCAGGACTGAAGACCAAAAGAACAACAACAATGTGACAATGCTATGCTCATTATATATATATTATGACCGTATCACTGTAGGACATGATGTAAAAAAGATCTGAGGATGGTCATTACAGACTGAAACCGGTCATCGTCTAAAGTGTTCATATTGTGATCAGTTACTGGAATAAAAAGGCATCTTACTAGAGATTCGTGCGTCTAAAAACATCGATGCGGGAAGCAGATAGCTATTAGAAGCAGATAGCTATTATCACAGTCCTATCCCAACTAAGGATCTTGTCGAGAATTTGAGAAAATTCTGGTCCTACGTAAATTCGGTAAGCGGGCCGAAGATTTCTATCGAGTCCCTCGTCCACCAGACTGCTAAAACCTCACATATTACCGTTTTATCTTCATGTATTTTACGCTTCACAGAAATGGTTATATGTGGATTGTGTACCAATGTTTAAAATATTCATCAGCCGGGAATCGAAGTTATGCCCCCTAGAATCTACGCAAGCATTCTCCCACAAGGCCACGCTGACTTTCAAAATATTCGGACTTTTCTTAAGCTATTAAAGATGCAAACTATAAAGTTGACTCTCTCGAGGATTCTTGAGAGTTGCATTGGTCAAACGATTATTCTAAACAACCTTGTCAGACGGAATTTCTAGTTAGTATGATGAACAGAAGTTAGCTCTAAAGGCAAGAAAATTTAAGTTAATGTATATGAGTAGGAAAAACAGTCCCGTACTGTTTGAATATGGCATTGCTAGAGGGCTCCTTGACGCACTCACATATATCAAGTTTCTACACATAACGTTGCAAAGCGACTCATTTACGGAAGTATGTAGGAAGTGCGTCAGTAGGATAGGCAAATGGTCGATTTCGGTTTGTTGGGAAAAACGCAGACAAATGTAGCTCATCTGGAAAGGAGACCCCATGTAGAGGACTATTGCGACCCTTTGTTGAGTACTGCTCGAATGTTTGGGATACTCACTTGGTTAGCTTACATCAAGACACTGAAGCAACCCAGAGGCGAGACGATAGACTTGTTACCGGTGGGTTCGATCAACACACGAGTATTACCCTGATGCTTCGTGAGTTCGAGTGGGAATCCCGGAACGAAGGTGATGCTCTTTTCGCCATACACTGTTGAGAGAAAAAAAATAACCGGCATTTGAAGCTGACTGCAAAAAGATTTTAGTGCCGCCAGTTCACATTTATCATAAGGCCCACCAAGGTAAGATAAGAGAATTTAGAGCTTATAAGGAGGCATATAGTCGCTTTTCCCTGTTCTATTCGCGAATGCAACAGGAAACAAAACGGCTAGTAGTGGTACGACGTACCCCTCGCCATACGCCGTATGGTAGATGTAGATGTAGAACACAAGTAAAGGTTACATAGTCTGATAGTTGTGAAAGTATATACTATTCCTTTAGATAAGTATAGTTATTTGTCTCTACAACCATCTGGTATGTATAAACGTAAAATCCCAAAATTCAAATAAGAAGGAATATCATTGCGAATAACGAAAGTGATTAGCCATTTGAGTCATATCGCTCCATTCATACAAAGCACAGTGTTGTTGTAACAGACATGTTATATTTCTGTTCTACTATAAAATCATCTAAAGAGTCTACAGTACGTCTAGGATTGTTTCCAGACTCGTATGGAAATAAATATTTATTGTAACATTTGCTACAGATATTTTAATCAATTTAGAAGGAAATTAATTTATCAGCTGTTGTTTCAAGGAAAGATAGTATAGATTCACAAAGAGGAAGCAATGAACGCAGAAACATTTCGTACTATACAGAATATTTAACTAAGATAAACACAGGAGAAAGGTGGAAGAGGATGAGTTTTAAATCAGACCGAAAAAGCGAGTTTTGCAAAGTTCGCAGCCGCGTTTTATAATGAGGAGGATTAAAAACTCTAATATCCTGAGGAGTGTCTTATAATTACCGGTCCTTCCCCTGCATTAAGCAGTGGGATTAATAACGAATGGCGAAGGGGATGGTGGGGGTGGGGGACGCAGAGGTGGAGGGGAGGGGCAACCAGCGGCATCGAGTGTTCCTGCTCTCCTTTGCCCTACCGCTCTACACTGCCTGGATTTTGAGCGAAACGTTTCCATTTGGCAGATGACCACATGCAAGCCGGGACACGGATGTATGCGTGAATTTTTAGCGTTTGTTGAGATTTTGCTTTTTTATCAGGGAGACGTATTGTAGTTACTCAGATAGAAATTATATTTCTTGTTGCTTATATAATGACGCGCTGACAGCCTAGGCAAGGTGTGCAGTTCCTGGTCTAGTGGTTAGCGTTGCTACCGCTGGATCACGGGATCACGGGTTCGATTCCCGACCGGCTTGGTAATTTTTCTCTGCCCGGGGAATGGGTGTACCATCTTTCCTTGAAACAACAGCTGATAAAGTAATTTCCTTGTAAATACGCTGATACAAAAGTATCTGTAGCAAATGTTACACAAAATATTTATTTCCGTACTAATCTGGAAACAATCCTAATAATTTCATAATTATCATCGTATGTGACTGTGGCTAACTTGGATTGTGTAAAAACTGGGACTTTATGACCGCGCAGTTGGTCGCCCCACAAACCAAACATCGTCAGTCTCGGCGAGTACATTAGTAGCAGGGGCATTTCGGCTCAAGCAATATTTCTTCGACCCTCAGTTGATCGGAATGACTACCTCGTTGTCGTAAAATATACAGGAATTCGAAACGACCACTGTCATAGTGGAACCTTATTCAATACTTTGTGTTATTATTGTTGGTAGTTTGTGGCAATCGAAGAAATTTCATTTTCGGTTCAGAAAACTGGAACAAGATTTAGCTTGAAATCTGTTGTGTGCAACTGTTTATCTGCTGGCAATACTATAACACTAGTGTAGGAATGTAAATGTAAATGAGAATGATATAAGCAGTCGGATTCTACAATGTGACACGTGAGTTTTTCTCAACAGCTTGTATTACAGTGGTGTTCAGATGTGGTTTTTTTCCTTTTTACTTTTTTTAAAATTATGGGATCTTAATTACTATGAACTTCTTGATGATTTCACGCTATCTGCGACTGTTAATTTTTTATTTATGTTCATATTATTAACGAAGATGAAACTCCAACCAGTCATTCTTTTTCAATGAGTGACATATCACCGAAAATAATTTAGGACCTAGAGCCATCGTCAGACGCCAACGAGGAGTACCCGTAGCTATTAGACATTGTAGAAATGAGATTATGCAACACTTGAGGCTGCTGTGTCATTTATTTTGAACTGTACATCCGGTTTCCGTCATAGGCCATTATCCTGTACCTGTTGTGCAGATTTATGGTTGCAGGACATTTTCAAGCTAAAATAAGTTTGAATATGGTAGTAAAGTACAAACAATGTTACAAATTTTTATTAATACACGGGGGTCTCAGGAGGAACGATCATTATACAGGGATATGAGAGACACAACGATTCGATGCTAGAAAGTCTAGTAAATATGGGATGTAAAACGCATATCTTAAGAGCTATGAGCAGTTGATATTGTCAGGTAGATCTCTTCTACTGTAGCTCTTTGCTTTCCGTATTTTGGGAAATGGTGCTATCGACCAAAGAAGCAAAAACTCTCTAGTGAACATGGACTCCATAATAGATATCTGAAGGACAACGAGCAGGTGTGCACTAGAAGACATCTACAAGGAATGGGCAAAATAAATTGAACACCTGTATTTAGTTGGGAATGGTTTATTAATAAGGGGTTGGACCCTCATTTGCCCTTAATACAGCTCAAATACGTCTTGGAATAGTGGCATATAATGATTTTGTAGGCTTCAGTGGAATGTTATGCCATTCTTCGATTAGAAGCTCTTCTAACTCCTGTAGTGACAAGGGAGGCGGGAATCTGCTCAAATACTGCGCTCCAATGCCGCCCACAAGTATTCGATAACGCTCAAGTCCGGGGACTGTGTTGGCCCTGCAATATGGCCTCATTATTGGGGAACAACATTTCAATCATGGGGTGCTTTTGATCACCTAAAATGTTCAGATATTCGTTGGCTGTAACATGGCCTTTGAGAGTAATGATGGGACCAGCAGATTACCATAATATGGCTGCCCACACCATCACACTTCCATCTCCATGTTCAACAATTGCAATCAGGCAATCAGTATTGTAGGCTTCTTTTTGCGTTCTCCACATGTAAACCTGGCTCGATGTTGGAAATAACGAAAACACTTCAGAACACATGACGTCTTTGCACTGGTCAGCCGTAAAAGATTTATGCTCCTGACTCCATGTTTTACGTTTCTTTGCGTTGGTTTTCGTCACTAATGGTTTCAGTACAGCAAATCGTCCTTGAACATTCGCTTTATGGGTATCTCGGCAGACAGTGTCGATAGATACGGCTTCTCGAAGATAGCTATCGACCTCAGCAGTCACTTTAGACGCCGTAGCTTTGTCTCGTTCTGACACAACTCGTATTAGCATATGACGATCTTTGTCATTTACTTCTGATTTGCGCCAACTACTACGTTTACACAATAATGTCTTTCCATCTTCTGTGTAGGCTGTTATGACTGCTGAAACATTTGCTCCTGAAACACTCAATAAGTTGGCTTTCTTGATTACTGCCCTCTTTGGAACTCTGTTAGGTCCTCCATTGCACATCGACCTTGGCCTCTGAGTGCGAATACGAAGTGTGCACTACTCGTAAACAACCTGCACTGATGACTAGTCCATACGGAACACGAACAGTGAAGCGCAACACTTACCTGCTTTGTTGATCATTAAACACAACCACTCCATTACTACCACTGTTCACATTATTTTGCCTATCCGTTGTATTCCACAGTAGCAAAGATACACACGTATTCATAACTCTTAAGCTAAGCATCTTAGAACCCGTGCTTCCCCGATATATTTTTCTTGTTCCGATCTGTACTAACATTCTAAAATTATGTAAAGCAGAGAGGTTGCAGTACAAGAGATCTATTTCACAATTTCGTAGATGAAGAAGTGCGCATAGATTTTAAGGTACGCATTTTAGACCCCTTGTTTACCAGATTCTTCATTTATAATGACCGTTTCTGTCATGTCCCTGAATACGGACCATTCCCCACAATATACATACATCATAAAACAAATGTCAAAATATATGTCTTGTTATGTAAAGATAGGATGGAGCGTCAATTATACAACTATCCTACGAACATACAAACCAAAACGACAAAGAATTGCCATTCTGAATGGTAGTATTTGTAATAAAATATCACGAAAATTTTCTACATTCTTTTTGTTTGTTTCTCAGTTCGAGGTGCTCACTCTCCCCATAACTATCTTTCTCAGCTTTGTGCCTAATGGTAGTAGTGTTTTCAGTGTTGCCTACTATTAATCGTCGTTTGCTACGCATTTAAGGCATGAAATGCATGTAGCAGACAGAATTGAAAGCAGTGTCACTATTCTACACAAAGGAGAGAAAATTAAATATATGGAACTCATTATGGCAAAGATCCAATTGCATGAAATTCAGAGAACGGGGTTAGATGACTGAGTATTATCACTATCTTGTATCAGAAATGACTAAAGCAGCGTACGCCAGCAAAGTTCTCACTGGGCATGAATGTTATCTCTTACATACTTATTTGGCGTTTGGAGTAGCATCTCGCAGCAAAGACGGGAGCGTATCCGGATACATTTTATCTCTTTAAAACCACTGTAAATAAATTACTTGAATAATGGGTGTATATGTGTATATGACTGGAACCCGCCAGGGTAGCCGAGAGCGTTAACGTGCTGCTTCCTGGATTCGGGTAGGCGCGCCGATCTCGAATGGAATCCGCCCGGCGATTAACGACGAGGGCCGATGTGCTGGCCAGCCTGGATGTGGATTTTAGACGGTTTTCCACATCCCGCTTGGTGAATACCGGGCTGGTGCCCATGTTCCGCCTCAGTTACACGGCTCGCAGACATCTGCACACTTCCGCACCGTTCCATGGATTACAGTCGACGCAGACAGTTGGTGTACTCTACTTGCTTCACGGGGAGTACGGGGTGGCGGCAGGAAGGGCATCCGGCCACCCCTTAACCATTAACCTGCCAAATCCGATTAACGATGGCTGACCCGACGCAACTGTGGGACAAGGCTCAAGCGATAGCGATAGCGAATGTGTATGTGACTGGAGACGTCTTGTAACTTGCAGCATATGCAGCGAAGGCTGGCTGAGTGGATCATGTTCGGAGATCACAAATAAAATGAAAGAAAAAGAAAACACGCCTGATCTATACTTGAGCCAGAGACAGAACTTGTCTTGCTATGCACTGATTCTTTGTTCAGATTTGGAGCCACAGTTCTTGTTGAGGCAAAATTTTCCTCCCTGTCACGAAAAGAATTGTGTCCTCAACTAGAATGGAGTCGAGGAAACATGAAGCTGAAAACTGAGTCTTCAGATGGACTGTTGAGGAACTCTTTGTGTATAAGCAGAGGATAGCTGCATCCAACGTACAAGAAGTTTTTCTGATAACGTTACTGTTTTTGCATTAAAAGGTATAGCTACAAATTCACACGAGTTTTCGTTATGCAGTTGTTCTCAAACGACTCCAGGTAAACTCTTCGCTAAATGAATTCGATAGCTTCACATTTTTTAGTCTCACGTCGCAACGAGTTATCTTTTCGTTACTAGTCATATTTATTACGATACTTCGAAGTTAAATGTCTCACTATTCGTTGTTCGAAGAATTTACAGTTAATTATGAGTATCTAAGGTAGATTAAGAACAAATCGAACAAAGACGAAAGTAATAAGAAGCAGCAGGTATGAGTATAGCGAGAAAGTTACGAATATCAGTATGGGGGTCACGAAGTAAACGAAGATAAGGAATTCTACCGTCTAGACAGCAAAATAGCCAATGAAGGACGGAGCAAGGAGGACATCAGTTGCAGACTAGCGCTGTGAAAAAGGCCATTCCTGGCCTAGACAAGTCTACTGGTGTTAAATATAGGCCTCAATTTAAGGGAGAAATTTCTGAGGACGTACGTTTGTAGGGTAGTGAAACATGGACTGTGGGAAGGCGGGAAATGAATAAAATCAAACCGTTTGAGATGTGGTGCTACCGAAGAATGTTGAAATTTAGGTGAAATGATAAGGAATGGATGCATTCTCTGCATAAACGGGGACGAAAGGTTTATAGGGGAACCACTGACAAGGAAGGAAGGACAGGAAGAAAGGACATCTGTTAAAATATCAGGGAATAATTTCTACGGTGCCAGAGGGAGCCGTAAAGGGTAAAAATTGTAGAGGAAGAAAGATTGGAATAGGTCCAGCAAATAATTCAGGATGTAGCTGGCAATTGCTACTCCGATATGAATCCGTTGACACAAGAGAGAAATTCGTGTAGGGCATCATCTAACCAGTTAGAAAACTAATTACTAAAGAAAACTAGTGCAAATTATTTACTTTTAGGGTGTGACGAAAATCTTTCCCATGTCTGCTTCCTACTGTAAGAAGCTCAAGTATCGACAAACGTTTATGAGGAAAGCTCCTATTGATTGGTTGTTACACTTTAGGTTAAACATTCCTGCACATCAAATGAAGCTAACATATAGATTTTTTTTTTTTTTTTTTTTTTTTTTTTTTATAATCGGATAAGATTTCTTTCCAATAGAGACGCGTTTAGCAAACTTGTATATCATATCAAAGTGCCAAAACAAATAAAAGCATTATACGTTAAGGCACATCTACACTGATTCCGCCAAGTCGAACAACTTGAACCAGTTATCGGTACATAAGAAGGACGTGAGCGCTTGCGCAAGCCGAGTATTAAGGGGATGGGGTCATGCTGCGCAGAGCTGCGCATCGACAGAGTCCTAATATTCACTTTTTTGTCATATTCTGTGCCAGCCTCACATACTGCAACTTCCTTTTGTTAGTGTTTTCCAGACATTGGTTGCCTTATCGATTCTCTGCATAACATCCTCGTTCCTTACTTTGTCGGTCCACAAAATTTTCAACATTTGTCCTTAGAACCTAATCTCAAATGCTTCGATTACCTTTTGTTCAGTTTATCCCACAGTCCGTATTTCACTAACGTACAACGTTATGCTCCAAACGTACATTCCGAGAAAGTTCTTCGTCAGAGAAGTCCTACGTTTGGTGCTAGTAGACTTATCTTAGCCAGATATGCGTTCTTTGCCAGAGGCAGTCACCTTTTGATGTTCTCCTTGATCCATACGTCATTGGTTATTTAGCTGCGTAGGTAGCAAAACTCCTCAACTTCATGAACGTCGTGATCAGCAATCCTGTTAAATTTCTTGCTGTTCTCATTTCTGCTACTTCTCATTACTTCCGTCTTTCTTCGACCTACGCTTATCCATATTTTGTACCCATTAGACAGTTCATTCCATTCAGCAGTTACTGAAATTTTTCTTCACTCAGGATAGCAATGGTATCAACGAATCGTATCATTGATATCCTTTCACTTTAAATTTTAATTCCACTCCTGAAACCATTTTGTTTTCGACATTGCTTTTTCGATGTACAAACTGAACAGTAGGGGCCAAAGAGAACACCCCTCTTATACACCCTTTTTAATCCGAGCACATCGTTCTTGTTCGTCACTCTTTTACATACTGTATATTCCTCGTCTCTCCCTATAGCTTATCCCTATTTTTCTCAGAATTTCGAACTTCTTGCACCTTTTTACATTGTCTAACGCATTTTTGAGGTTGTCATATCCTGTGAGAGTGTCTTGTTTTTTCCTTAGCCTTAGCGTTATCAGTCAGTATGTCAGAAATGCCTCTCTGCCGTCTTTACCTCTCATTAAGCCAAACTGATCGTCATCTAACACATCCACATTATAATTTCATTACTAAGAGACTTGTATTTCTATATTCCTGAATTTCCATGAACGTTTTTTTACTTTCTTCTTCCTTTGATCAACTGAAATATTTCCTCTGTCATTTGTGGATTCTTGGCACTTACCTTCTTTGTACCTAAGTTTCTCTTCCCAACAACTGTGATAGCCCTTTTTGGTGATGCTCATTCCTCTTCAGATGAACTGCCTACTGAGCAATTCCTTATTGCGATATCTGTAGCCTTAGAGATCTTCAAGCTTATTTCATGTCTTAGTACTTCTGTATCCCACTTCTGTTCGCATTAATTTTTCCTGATTAATCTCTTAAGCTTCAGCCTACTCCTCATCACTAGTAAATTGTGATCTGCGTCTGCATCTGCTCCTGGGTACGCCTTACCACCCAGTGTCTGACTTCGGAATCCCTGTCTGACTATGAATTAATGTAATTGAAATCTTTCCGCCTCTCCTCTTCTTCTTGAACGGAGTACTCACTGTTTCTAGCTGAAATTTATTACAGAACTCAATTAGTCTTTCTCCTCTCTGATTCCCGGTACCAAGCCCATACGGCCCAATGACAGTTTCTTCTACTCCATCCCTATTATCGCACTACCTTCCCCCATGATTATTAGATTTTCATCTCCATTAACGTGCTGAATTCGCCATTCCATATTCTCATATGCTTTCTCTACCTGTTCATCTTCAGCTTGCGACTTTGGCATGTGTATCTCAATTATTGTCGTTGGTGTTGGTTTGCTGTCGATTCTGGTGAAAACAACCCTATCACTGAACTGTTCCCTGCAAAACTGTATCCTCCCTATCTTCCTATTAATGACGAATCCTTCTCCCGTTATACCATTTTCTGCAGTTATTGGTTTATCCTTTACTCATCTGTCCAGAAATCCTTGTTGTTTCCACTTCCGTTCACCGACGTCCACAATGTCTGCATTGTCCGTTTTGCATTCCCATTTTCAGATTTTTGTATTCAAGTTTCTGACATTCCAAGCGCATAAGCCTATAGCTGTGTGAGTTAGAGCGGAGGTGTGGAGCAAGAAGTGAAATGAAATTCTGAGTGGTGGGGGTATTTTATATGGAGTCTGGTTTCCAATATTTATTTGGTCACTGAGACACTGTTTATTTTCTGTTAATGCCTTTTGTATGTGGAAATTTTCTTGGAAAGGGAGGAGGGGTCTGTCTTTCCTGATTTGTATGATATTCACATCTGTTTCAGTATTGCTTGGTCTATGGTGTTCTTGTTTTGGGTGATCTGCAAATATTGAATGTTTTGTACCGTACTGAAATGCTTCTTTATAGCTTGTGTCGAATGTCCTGCCAGTCACTCCAACGTATATCTTTTCACAATCTCTGCAACTGAGCCGATAGATACCAGATTTTTGGTATCCATCTGGTTTTGATTTCAGTTTTGGGATGTGCTTCGGTATTGATTTGTCTGTTTTGTAAGGAATTTTTATGCCTTGTTTCGTGAAGATGTTAACTATTCTATGTGTGACTTTTTTGTGGTAAGTCATTGTGTGCCATTTTTTGTTGTAGTACCATTTGTATGAGTTGGTGCGGTTTGGTTAGCATTTCTCCCTATTTGTCTCTTTATTTTTTTTTTTTTGTTTAGTTTGCTACCATTGTTTCTTTGTGTCCATTTTTCAATGCTATTTGTTTGATAATGTCTAGCTCCTTCTGGGAATAAATGGATTAGGGGGATCCTGTTCAGTCTGGTTAACTTGTTGCTCATTGCTGCATCTTTGTGGTTCGGGTGGTTGGAGGTTACAATTAAAATAATGTCACTTCCTGTAGGTTCTCTTTATATGTCAAATGTGTTTTTATTATTGTCTTTTCTTATGGTTATTTACATAAGAGAAATCAAGCAAAAATGACCGTAAGTACAAATCAACATATTCTTAACGAACTGTTTTTCGATCAAAAAGCAAATCAAACTGTAAATAATTTAATTACAGACCACTGATGATGCTTTACCTCAATAAAGCGAAACGTGTCTGGTGAAAAAAAATCACGCATTTTTGTTGTTTCGATGACAGAACAGAAATGCTTTCAAGAATAGCAAAGCAAATGCTCCTCATTTCGCTCTTTCTTCGATAGTTGTGAGAAAAATAATCACTTTTTATCGCCATACTTCTCTTCGTGCTGTTAAAATATAAGTAATTAAAAGAAAAGTAAAGTTATTCGCCATTCTCCCCTTGTCACCGTAAGAGGCAGCCTCATTAGTGTCATGACCATAGAATATGTTAACAATTTTAATTACATGTCAGATCAGAAAACTGTTAATTTTAATTACATGTCAGATCGTAACGAGCAGCAGATACCGTGCTTCGAAGGCATGGAATAGCTCAGTGACAAACGGGATGAGGTAACAAGACTCAAGTCAACCGAAAGTTTTTTATTTCACAGTGGCTGACCAAACCCGCCAGTGAAGATTAATGTTGAATGCTCGCGAAGGCAGCGATTGTTGAGGTCACGTGCGTTAGTGGTAATATTCCGATGCACGTAATGCAAGAATATCGAGCGGAAATTAGAAAACTCAGATACTGTGGAAAGCTCCCGAGCGAATAATGGTTCAAATGGCTCTGAGCACTATGCCTTACCTGCTGAGGTCATCAGTCGCCTAGAGCTTAGAACTAATTAAACCTAACTAACCTAAGGACATCACACACATCCGTGCCCGAGACAGGATTCGAACCAAAGCGCATATTCTAGACAGATATTCCAGAGGGCCGTGTGCACCGAGAGTAAATGTAGAATGGATGAAGGCTCAGAGAGGCGCCGTTAAGACGGACAATTGTGAGAAGAGAGATTAGACGTTCCGCGAGTTAATGGAGCAGCCGGAGTTCAGTGATCTCCTCAGCACCACCTGACCGAGCAATAGGCTCTTTACCTACGAGAAGTCGTTGACAGACTGTTGGATACACGGAAACCATAGACCAAGTAGCAGCTTTCGGTATTCGTTGGAATAGCGTTGAACAGAGACTGCCTGTCTACGTCTGAAACAAGTAAGTTAGGGTCCAGTGAGCTGCGCGAACAAGTTACTGATTGGTACTTGTCTCTTGTACTATTGGCAAGTGGTCCTTGACTGACACTGAATTATGTCAAAATGTTGATGATTTATGATTGAGGCCAAGTGTCCAGTAGTCAGCAGACTGAGTGGCACAGCTCTCGTCTCTTCCTAGTGATTATTGAAAGCATACGACATTCTGCTAATGGGCTTTGGTCTCACACCCTAATAAATAAACAGGTTAGTTAGAAATAAAGGAAAGTGACTAAAAGTAGTACCTTGGCACTTCAGCTGAACAGTCCTGCCAATTCGACGAAAATCATCAACCGATTGTAACCGATAATCCGTCCCAAGCAAGGTGAGTTCCTTCCTCTCATCTCCGCTATAAAGGTTGACAAACAAGCTATCTAAACTCCCTATCTCGTTAACCTCCTGATAGCGCCACGCACATAACTCATGAACCAAAAACAAAAACAATTTATTGTAGGGAAACTGCCGGGACCTAACAGAGATCGGTGTTGTAAAGTATTACCCACAGATAACTTCCTATGGTCCGTGTGTCACTTACGCGGCTGCAGCTTATTGGTCTGTATGGAAGCAACTGTGCAGTTAGATCGCAAACTTCCGTGCAGCAACTCTTTAGTCGTCAATATCTCTGTGCGGGTAGGGTATTACATGGACAGAAAGTATCAGTTTCTTTGGTAGTTTACAAGAGCACTGCTGACAACATAGTCGTTACACTATGCAAGTATTGTCACAAAGAAAGTACTACATTGTTTGTTAACAGTTTGCAAGTCCACTGCTTACTGCCGAGTCGTTACACCACAAAAGTACTGTCACCACTCCATCATAGAATATATGACACGTCTTACACCCACAAGTACTTTGTGTATTCTTGTAACCATTCTTGAACTTGTATGTAATGAATTGAATGAACTCTCATGTGGGGCCATGCTTCACAGGGATGGGTCACAGAATCTAGCTCTCACAAAAGGTATTACGTCACGACAAGTAACGGCAAGTAAGAGGTGAATCCTACTTTCATTAAATGTTAGGAACCTTGTGGATTATTTCCGAAGGGGAAACAAAATACAACATTTTGAATCATATGACAAACCAGGAACATATATAGACTCGGTTCACAATGCAGTAGTGATGAAAAGTAGGCTGACGTTTAAGAGATTAGTCAGGAAGAATCACCACGCAAAGGAGTAGGATACAGAAGAACTAAGGAATGGCATGACACGCTTGAAGCTCCCTAAGGCTGTAGATACAGCAATAACGAATAGATCAGTAGGCAGTAGAGTTGATGAGGAACGGACGTCACTAAAAGGGCAATCATAGAAGTTGGGAAGAAAGCCGCACGTACAAAGAAAGTAACTGCAAAGAAACCTTGGGTAACAGAACAAATACTTCAATTTATTGATGAAAGAAGGAAGAACAAAAATGTACAGCGAAATTCAGGAATACCGAATTGCAAGTCACTCAGGAATGAAATTAATAAGAAGTGCAGGGAATCTACGACGAAATGGCTGCAGAGTGAATGTAAAGACGTCGAAATAGGAAGGACTGCATCTAGGAAAGTCAAAACAACCTTCGGTGAATTTAAAAGCTATAGTAGTAACATTAAGAGTCTAACGGGAATTCCATTGTTAAATGCAGAGGAGAGAATGGATAGGTGGAAAGAGAACACTGAAGGCCTCTATGAACGTGAAAATTTCTCTGATGTGGTAGAAGAATAAACAGGAGTCGATTTAGAAGAGATAGGGGGGCCGGAATTAGAATGAGAATGTAAGAGCACTTTGGACTACTTAAAATCAAATAAGGCAGAATGGACGGATTAATTCCATCAGAATTTCTAAAATAATCGGGGTAAGTGGCAACAAAACGACTAATCACTTAGTGTGTAGACTGTATGAGTCTGGGAACATAACATGAGACTGTCGGAAAAATATCATCCACACAATTCCGAAGACAGCAAGAGCTGACAAGTGCGAGAATTATCGCAAAATCAGCATTCAAGTTGCTTACACGGATAATATACAGAAGATTGCAAAAGAAAATTGAGGATGTGATGGATGACGATTTGTTTGCTTTTTGGAATGGTAAGGACACGAGAGAAGTGATTTTGACGTTGTGGTTGATAATGGAGGCATCACTAAGGAAACTCAAGCCACGTTCAGAGGGTTTTTCGACCAGGAAAAAGCATTCGACAATATAAAATCGGGCAAGTTTTCAGAAATTCTGATAAGAATAAACGGAAGCTATAGGTAGAGAGGATCATAATATACAACATGTAAAAGAATCAAAAGAGAATAATAAGTGTGGACGACGTGAACGATGTTCTAGGATTAAAAAGACTGTAACACAGAGGTGTAGCCCTTTCCCCTTACTGTTCAATCTGTACATCGAAGAACAATGGCGGAAATTAAAAGAAAGGTTGAAATTCCAGGCGAAAGGATATCAATGATACGATTCGCTGATGACACTGCTATGCTGAGTGAAAGCGAAGAAGAATTACATGACCTGCTGAACGGAATGAAGAGGCTAATGAGTACAGAATGTTGACTGAAAGTAAATAGATGAAAGGCGAAAGAAATGAGAAGCAGCAGACACGAGGACAGCGACAAAATTAACATCAAAACTGAGGGTCACGAAGTAGTTGATGTTAAGGAATTCTGTTACCAAGGCAGCAATATAAACAGAGACGGACGGAGCAAGGATGACATCAAAAGCAGACCAGCTCTGGCGAATAGGGCATTACTAGCCCGAAGAAATCTACTGGTATCGAGCAAAGGCCTTAATTTTAGTAAAAAATAGCTGTGATTGTACGTTTGGTGCACAGCATAGTATGGTAGTGATATATGACCTGTGGGAAACCCGGAACAGAACTGAATCGAAGCATTATGATGTGGTGCTACAAAAGAATGCTAAAAATCAGGTGGACTGATAAGGTGTGAGGATGTTCTGCTCAGAATAGGAGAGGAAAGGAATACGTGGAAGACACTGACATGGGGAAGGGACAGAATGACAAGACATCTGTTGAGACATCAGGGAATGACTTCCATGTAATTAGGGGGCGCTGTAGAGGGCATAAATGAGAGGTTTATGCGCAAATCTGACACTATTAAAGACTTTTCATACAAATTTCGGTTCAAACCTCGGAAGAAAGTCATGGTATCTCCGTATGTCATACCACATATATTCCAGGACAGGGTTACGAATGAAATATCGCTAGGTAAAAGAAGACAGAGATTGGAATGCGTCCAGATAATATTTTGCAAGTGCTTCTCTGAAACGAATAGGTTGGCACAGTAGAGGAATTCATGGCGGGTAGCATCAAACTAGTCAGAAGAACGATGACTTAAATTATATATGTATATATACTCACAGGTATTACAATTTCATCGTGTTACATGACATGCGCGACAGAAATTTCGTAAATGGTGATGCTCAGTCGATCTGCACCTGGAAAGTGATACGACCGAAAAGTACCTGTCTTCGTCAGGCGTGTGAAGTTTACTTCTATCGACAGGTAAAGAATGTCATCACACGACCTCAAAATCATGCGACACCACTGCGAAGCAGTGAATTACAAGATAGTTCGGATGCTACCAAAATTCATGCGTTCGTCCATAACCAATTGTCCACTCCTATGTTTCAGTATATGATACGCCTGGTACGCATCCAAATTGGTAGCTGGTAGATCTTATTTTAGCAAGGGGAATCACGAATGTTTTCCACGAAGGATATACCGGAAAACATGTCAATGAAGCGAGACTTTTTGCCTGTTTCTATTGTAAGTTTCACCCCACTGAATGCGAGAACCGTTACGAACAGCCTATGAGTTATAATTACGCACTAATATAATTTAGGTCCATATTTCGTATGTATCGCTATGAAAGTAACCTTAATACACTAGAATACAGGTTGGGGCTATTAGAAGTAGCCCGTATAAGCATGAAGGAAGCGCAGTGAAATTACAGAAACGAAGATGTTACATGGACTTATCACTTATTTACAATGAAAAATACAGTGTAAAATGCATTCATAGAAGATGTTGAAAGTAACCTCTGTAACACAGCTGTGCACGTTTAATGATATTCGTATACATCTGGCGTAAAGTTCAGATATCGATGGCAGCAACTTCATAGCTGTTGTTATCTTTCAGTTCCTGTATCGTGTGCGGATTTGTGTCATAGATCTTGATCGTCAAGTGTTTCCACAGGAAAAAAGTCACATGGTGTTAAATCAGGCATGGTGACCATGAATGTTTGTTGACAGTTCGTTCCTCAGTAAAAACACCATGGATTGGCTCTAGGGATTTTAGACGTGTGACATGCTGCCAAATATTGCTGGAAGAAGCAGTATTGAGCACAAAATGTATCAAAAGTTTCAAATATGTGCAACCGTGTTGTGTGTAGCGCCAAAAAATATCGGTCCAATCATGCGCGTTCCTGTTAGTCCACACCAAACGCACATTTTTTCGTTATGGATAGTGTCAGGATTCTCCGTTGACTAGTACCTCGTTTTCTGCGAACTAACATGATCGGAAAAATTAAACGATGCTTCATCACACATAATGTGTTGGAAAGTGTTTAGCAATCAATCGTTGAAGTATTTCAAATGCCTCGCGCAGTGATCTACACGTTTCTGACTGTCATCCCGCCGTAACTGCTGCACAACCACTGCACGATATTGCTTCACATTAATACTTGTCTATATCTGCTGGCAAGTCCTCCTACTTCCATATGCCTGTTGGGCCAATTTATCTATAGACTTCTTTTTGCTCTGAATAATTCTTCGGTGAATGTCAGCAATAATTTTTAGCAGTGCGAACTGAAGGAAACCTTTGTGGTATTACATTGTGCACAAATCCATAAGCGCGCCAGCTTTTACACAGACTTCGTATTGTTCTCTTTGCTGGTAGTCCTCTATTCGGATACTTAACCAAGAAAACTTTGAAAGATTCTGCAGGTGAATCTATTATCTGATATGCTTCCCCCCTATTTCATTTCCTTCTTCTTGCGAGAGAATCATTTTGAAGTCTTCAAAGAGAAAGGTTTAAGTTCACTGATGAATGAAACAGAAATGTAACAGAACAATGCTAACAATCGATTAATGCATAAGACTGTCCACTGTTGTAGTTGTTTATTGTTTCAGAATTCGAAGTAATTCATCCGCGTTAAAAGGGGAGCGCTATTCGTTTAACAGCACCACCCTGTATATATTCATCAAATGGCTCTGAGCACTACGGGACTTAACTACTGTGGTCATCAGTCCCCTAGAACTTAGAACTACTTAAACCTAACTAACCTAAGCACATCACACACATCCATGCCCGAGGCAGGATTCGAACCTGCGACCGTAGCAGTCGCGCGGTTCCGGACTGCGCGCCTAGAACCGCTAGACCACCGCGGCCGGCAAATTAGTTACATCCAAAGTTTCATTTCAAATAAATCAAAGTATTCCGATTATTGGAATATTATCACGTAGACCAAAAATAATATCGAATGGAATAATTGATACGATCAAGTAGGTTCAGTAACCTAAAGCCTTGACCGATGGACCGCCTGCCCAATTATGCTAGACGCAACGAATGACGTGAACCCTGGTTCCAGAATGAAACTGAGCGGTTCTAGGCGCTACAGTCTGTAACCGCGCGAACGCTACGGTCGCAGGTTCGAATCCTGCCTCGGGGATGGGTGTGTTCAAATGGTTCAAATGGCTCTGAGCACTATGGGACTGAACATCTATGGTCATCAGTCCCATAGAACTTAGACATACTTAAACCTAACTAACCTAAGGACAGCACACAACACCCAGTCATCACGAGGCAGAGAAAACCCCTGACCCCGCCGGGAATCGAACCCGGGAACCCGGGCGTGGGAAGCGAGAACGCTACGGCACGACCACGAACTGCGGACCATGGATGTGTGTAATTTCCTTAGGTCAGTTAGGTTTAAGTAGTTCTAAGTTCTAGGGGACTGATGACCTCAGAAGTTGAGTCCCATAGTGTTCAGAGCCATTTGAACCATTTTGAACCAGAATGAAATCACAAAAATGATAGTAGCTCGAACATTATTAACTTTGGATCCCATGTAGTATTAATAAGAGATGTTTTACAGGATTTTTCGATGTTTAACACTGACAATACGAATGTACTTCATCAGTTTTAATATCGATATCAGAAAAGACCTACGGGTGTCTAGCAAAAAGCCGAAACACTTATCTCTTTATTTTCAGTACAGAACGTCATTTTTTCCCTTTCTGCCAGTTATTTAACGACCCATCCTCTGATTGCTTATGGTGGGTCTGTAAAAGCCTCTTGGCCGCTGTGACTGGGTTTGGGGTCCGAGATGGCCATGTAATGCCACCCCAGTTACCGCCTACACCCACACGGCTGCCCGTGTCCCGCCACTTAGAGGCGGGCTCTTGCTTTTTCTTGTTTTTTTTTTTCCTGTAGTTCTTTTAAAACCTTTCAAATTAACAAACCCCATGAAACAAATAAAATTTCTAATTAACTACCAGAATGAAAGATGGATAGAGAGCAGAGGAAAGAAAGGAGAAGAGAAAGAGTGTCTCATCACCATTTGTGAGCGGCGCTGAGGGACTTGGAAGGGCTTCAAGTCCGTGACAGCCACTCTCAGTTTCCATTTTCTCCATAACCTTTACTACTTACATTACTTCCCTCATTAACTACAACTATCTACTAACAGAACGTCCCTGCCAAATTTGATCAAAATCAGTGACACAACTGTCAGGCACTCCTCTAGTCGTCAGCGACCAGCTCGACTGTACTAACAAGGGAACCTCCCCATCGCACTCCCCTCAGATTTAGTTATAAGTTGGCATAGTGGATAGGCCTTGAAAAACGGAACACAGATCAATCGAGAAAACAGGCAGAATTTGAGTGGAACTATGAAAAAAATAAGCAAAATATACAAAATGAGTAGTCCATGTGCAAGATAGGCAACATGAAGGAGAATGTGCTAAGGAGCGCCGTGGTCCCGCGGTTAGCGTGAGCGACTGCGGGAGAGGAGGTCCTTGGTTCAAGTCCTCCCTCGAGTGAAAGGTTTACTTTTTTTATCTTCGCAAAGTTATGATCTGTCCGTTCGTTCATTGACGTATCTATTCACTGCAATAAGTTAAGTGTTTGTGTTTTGCGACCGCAAAAACGAAAGGACGTGCCTATCCAATGGGAACTGAAAACATTTGATCGCAAGGTCATAGGTCAACCGATTCCTCCACAGGAAAACACGACTGATATATTCTATACGACACTGGTGACGGCATGTGCGTCACATGACAGGAATATGTTGTTGACCCACCTAACTTGTACACTTGGCGAATGGGTTGAAATATTCTTCTACCTTGCCCGATTTAGGTTTTCTTGTCGATGTGATAATGACTCCCTAAAAAGTTATTTAAACATAACGGACGGACAGACAATAGTTGTCTGAAAATAAAAAATTAAACTTTCTACTCGAAGGAAGACTTGAACCAGAGACCTCTCGTTCCGCAGCCGCTCAAGCTAACCACGGGACCACGGCGCTCCTCAGCTAAAAATGTCCTTGATCTTCCGTATCTTGCACATGGACTACTCAGTATGTATATTTTGCTTATTTTTTTCATAGTTCCACACAACTTCTTCCTGTTTTGTCGATGGATCTGTGTTCCGTTTTTCAAGGCCTATCCACTATGCCAACTTGTAACTAAATCTGAGGGGGGTGCGATGGGGAGGTTCCCTTGTAAGAGCACTGCCTCCGGATATGGACACGAATGTTTCAGACCCATGTGCGCTGCGGTGCGGTATACGCGTTAGGCGACTGGCGCCGCTTCCGGAGACTCGCAAGACCTGGCCGGTGGGTAATTACGTCATAAGGTGTGCGCCGCCTCCTAGCGGTCGTCGTCGACGGCCGGTGTCCGGCCGCGCTACGGTGGCAGTGGTCGGAGTTGGGCGGCGGCGAGCGGCCGGCTGGAAACACAGATAAGCGGGATTAGTGCTGGCCGCACAGGCCGGACTCGTCCCGGCCGCGTCTGTTTACGACCGTGGCAGCCGGGAAAGGCGAGCTATCACCGGGAGGGACGCGTACTCTCCGAGTTGGTGCATCGCAGCACCATTCAAGGACCGCGTTTCAGCGCACAGAAGTTTCCAGACGTTGGAGGTTGCCGGCGTGCAGATGACGGTTACTGTATAATCCTCACCACCCATTTACCAATGGAGATATCGCGACTTTTAACCAGAATTTCTACAGCCGTACACGGTTTTTGTAGCTTTACATACTGAAAAGATCCACAGATGCGGACCAGAAAAGCATAATAACATTCAAAATCCATACGTTTTAAAATGTATGTATGAACGAATATCTGAATATTTGAACGTAACACATTTTGTGCTGAAACCCTGCACTGATTTCAGCCTAACTTGGTACATATACCATTTACCGTCTGGAAAGAATCGCTGTTTAGGTAAGAGCCACTGACAATAACCACCTACCTTTCAAAGGGGAGAGGGTCGGCTTTAAAAAGAGGTGCAGCCAACGACGCACGAATACCCAGACTTCAGTCAGCCCAGACTTAATTTGAGAATGAGGACATTTTGTGCGTTGCGACAAGAACTAGGTATAGTTTCAAACCTCTAGAAAACTTTTTCTCGCCGACAACCACCACAAAATGATGAAACGAGAGAACTTTATTGCTTAATATCTTATTGCGGTTCATGCAGTCAGACCGTCGCATCAGCCATTACGTTTTAATTTACTGCTTCTTTACTACCAACTGTATACGAGACACATATTTACCTGATAGCCCGAAAAGCACTGTTGGAAACGGTGTAGTCTCCAGATTTCGGTCAATCCCCCTTCTCAGTATGACGAGATAAAAGAAATTATTCAGGTAGTGAAGGGAGACGAAAATTTAATAGTCATGGGTGACTGGAATTCGTCAGTAGGAAAAGGGAGAGAAGGAAACATAGTAGGTGAATATGGATTGGGTGGAAGAAATGAAAGAGGAAGCCGCCTTGTAGAATTCTGCACAGAGCATTACTTAATCATAGCTAACACTTGGTTCAAGAATCATAAAAGAAGGTTGTATACCTGGAAGAATCCTGGAGATACTAAAAGGTATCAGATAGATTATATAATGGTAAGACAGAGATTTAGGAACCAGGTTCAAAATTGTAAGACATTTTCAGGGACAGATGTGGACTCTGACGACAATCTATTGGTTATGACCTGTAGATTAAAACTGAAGAAACTGTAAAAAGGTGGGAATTTAAGGAGATGGGACCTGGATAAACTGACTAAACCAGAGGTTGTACAGAGTTTGAGGGAGAGCATAAGGGAACAATTGACAGGAATGGGGGAAAGAAATACAGTAGAAGAAGAATGGGGAGCTCTGAGGGATGAAGTAGTGAAGGCAGCAGACGATCAAGTAGGTAAAAAGACGAGGGCTAATAGAAATCCTTGGGTAACAGAAGAAATATTGAATTTAATTGATGAAAGGAGAAAATATAAAAATGCAGTAAATGAAGCAGGCAAAAAGGAATACAAACGTCTCAAAAATGATATCGACAGGAAGTGCAAAATGGCTAAGCTGGGATGGCTAGAGGACAAATGTAAGGATGTAGAGGCTTGTCTCACTAGGAGTAAGATAGATACTGCCTACAGGAAAATTAAAGAGACCTTTGGAGAGAAGAGAACCACTTGTATCAATATCAAGAGCCCAGATGGCAACCCAGTTCTAAGCAAAGAAGGGAAGGCAGAAAGGTGGAAGGAGTATATAGAGGGTTTATACAAGGGCGATGTACTTGAGGACAATATTATGGAAATGAAAGAGGATGTAGATGAGGACGAAATGGTAGATAAGACACTGCGTGAAGAGTTTGACAGAGCACTGAAAGACCTGAGTCGAAACAAGGCCCCGGGAATAGACAACATTCCATTAGAACTACTGATGGCCTTGGGAGAGCCAGTCATGACAAAACTCTACCATCTGGTGAGCAAGATGTATGAGACAGGCGAAATACCCTCAGACTTCAAGAAGAATAAAATAATTCCAATCCCAAAGAAAGCACGTGTTGGCAGATGTGAAAATTACCGAACTATCAGTTTAATAAGTCACAGCTGCAAAATACTAACGCGAATTCCTTACAGACGAATGGAAAAACTAGTAGAAGCGGACCTCGGGGAAGATCAGTTTGGATTCCGTAGAAATGTTGGAACACGTGAGGCAATACTAACCTTACGACTTATCTTAGAAGAAAGATTAAGAAAAGGCAAACCTACGTTTCTAGCATTTGTAGACTTAGAGAAAGCTTTTGACAATGTTAACTGGAATACTCTCTTTCAAATTCTGAAGGTGGCAGGGGTAAAATACAGGGAGCGAAAGGCTATTTACAATTTGTACAGAAACCAGATGGCAGTTATAAGAGTCGAGGGACATGAAAGGGAAGCAGTGTTTGGGAAAGGAGTGAGACAGGGTTGTAGCCTGTCCCCGATGTTATTCAATATGTATATAGAGCAAGCAGTAAAGGAAACAAACGAAAAATTTGGAGCAGGTATTAAAATTCATGGAGAAGAAGTAAAAACTTTGAGGTTTTCCGATGACATTGTAATTCTGCCAGAGACAGCAAAGGATTTGGAAGAGCAGTTGAACGGAATGAATAGTGTCTTGAAAGGAGGATATAAGATGAACATCAACAAAAGCAAAACAAGGATAATGGAATGTAGTCAAATTAAATCGGGTGATGCTGAGGGAATTAGATTAGGAAATGAGACACTTAAAGTAGTAAAGGAGCTTTGCTATTTGGGGAGCAAAATAACTGATGATGGTCGAAGTAGAGAGGATATAAAATGTAGACTGGCAATGGCAAGGAAATCGTTTCTGAAGAAGTAAAATTTGTTAACATCGAGTATAGATTTAAGTGTCAGGAAGTCGTTTCTGAAAGTATTTGTATGGAGTGTAGCAATGTATGGAAGTGAAACATGGACGATAACTGGTTTGGACAAGAAGAGAATAGAAGCTTTCGAAATGTGGTGCTACAGAAGAATGCTGAAGATAAGGTGGGTAGATCACGTAACTAATGAGGAGGTATTGAATAGGATTGGGGCGAAGAGAAGTTTGTGGCACAACTTCACTAGAAGAAGGGATCGGTTGGTAGGACATGTTTTGAGGCATCAAGGGATCACAAATTTAGCAGTGGAGGGCAGCGTGGAGGGTAAAAATCGTAGAGGGAGACCAAGAGATGAATACACTAAGCAGATTCAGAAGGATGTAGGTTGCAGTAGGTACTGGGAGATGAAGAGGCTTGCACAGGATAGAGTAACATGGAGAGCTGCATCAAACCAGTCTCAGGACTGAAGACCACAACAACAACAACCCTTCTCAGTCACACTATACGTTCTCTCACAATCGCTCAACATGCAACTCCCAAAACCAACTATGCTCTGCCAGGTATCTCTCACCCTGTTAACGGATAGTAGGAATTATTCTTGATGGAGAATAATTTCTTACTCAAGTTCGTGTGGTGTAGCGAAACGATTTTTGCTAGCGAATCCTTGAGAGCCTAAAACTTGAGCTTGTGCCCGTCAGACCAACGGACAGAGACGTTTTCCTTTAGTAACCTCACAAAATGACAATTATTCCCAGTGTAATCGTTCGCATAGTTGCAGCAAAATTCCATGAAACACAAGAATGCTCTCAACTGCAGCCGATTTTTAGGAGAGGAAAATTGGCAAATGGCTTGTAACTTTCTTCTCTCCCAAACGCAAACTTTCGCTACTTCATTTAAAATCTAGGACTGTCAATCTTACATTTTCCTCACCGAAGGGTGATAGCAGCGCGAGCCAAAGATATTAATACATCGCACGGAGTGCCACAATGTTCTGCAAAAATCTTAGAAGAGATGACTATGTCAGTCACGTGCAACGTGACTCAGCTGGGTAGATCTGGAATCAAGACAACATAACTGCGTTGCATTCCGCGGCCAGTGTCAATTGACATAGAAGTTTTCTGAGTATCGTACTGCATCATTATGAGAACAAAAAATCTATGCTGGAGAAACCAACGTGTCGGCCACGCTAACTGATCTACTGATTGGTAGAAACATTATAATCATGGCCGATACCTTGGTTGCTCCACCACAAATTTTTTACATTATGGCGCGGCACGACACCCAGAAAACTGCACAACCGAACGTCACGATACTGATATTTAACCGGAGCGACCGATGTATGTACACAGAGCTCTTGCTGTTGACAAAGAGGGCCGTAGAATGAATTTGAACCTATGGACTGTCTCAAAAGAGAGACATGCGAATATGATGCCAGCATAACAAGCATTGTAAGGTACTTCGCTCCCTCAAAACGCGCCAGAAGACCTACAGTCTTTGATGGTCCTGTCGTGTGATTAGAATCTGACTGCTACTGTGCACGCCCAGTACAATTCGGATACCAACCCCTGGTTTATTTGCAACTATTGCTGTATTGTTCAGCGCGCTATTTGACCTTCTGACTACTCGCCACTGATCGGCCTACCTTTCGTCTTCCGTTGTAATAATGGGATGGGATAAGAGTAGAAAATAAAATATTTTTCTTCCTTCACCCGAAGTTGAAAGGCAAACATCGATATTAATCCTTGTCTATCTTAAAAAAATGCTGCATAATGCCACAAATCTATATATAAAATTCTCTGCTGTTCCACAGGCAAGAAGTTTACATCACTGACCTTACTCTCCAGGTGGTTTGGGGGTGAGCAGCGTCCGTTCCTGGTAACGAACAACCCTACGTGGCTGTCTCAATGCTTATCCCAGAGTCGGCCATGGAGGGCCGCGGAAACTTTACCGGAAAGGTGTGCTCTGCCCTCAGATGTACCGCTAGAGGCTCACAAAAAGGTAGAACTACTCTCATTACGTTCTCACAAACGATGTACCTTTCTCTTTCACTGTCAATCATGTCATCTGTGTGACTCAACAAGTCAACAACTGAAATTACTGTCGCCGACAGACGACTCACTACGAGTGCGGGCTGAAACAAATTAGTTGCTTTGTTAGTAATTCTAATAAGTCTTGCTTGTTGACTGCTTTTGATTTAGCACCAATTTTGCCTTTTATTCTCACAGGGGATATGCGGAAAATTTCCAACTTAATCTATTCCTTTACGACATTAAGGACTGCCTTTGAGATCACAGATAACTGCTCAGATATCAATAACAGTTTTCTGGATGGTCTGCGATTTGTGGGCTCTAATATGCCTGTTGAGATAAGTAATACTCCTTAACCATCAGTTCTACTGGATTCTGAGAGCAATTCATCTTATTTCACAGATCACTACGAGTAACCTGTGGGAGTGACTCAGTTGTGGACATTAGTTTTCGAAGGAACTTTCGTAACAAGTGTTCGAAACTGGTATCGTGCTCTCCTGCACATCTTACAGTGGTACGCTTTCTTTCACGAACAATTACGAGTTGTACTGACACAACATACATTTCATTCTGGTTAGTGGGTCAAACAGTGATATTCTTGTAGCATCCAGTGAGACTCTAGGAGATTTCTGACCGTCGCTAGCCGCAAATCTAATAATCGGTGTTGAGGTTATGACGATTCCTTTCCTCTTCTAAAACGTCCAGGATGCCTACGATTTCCAGAGATTATTCTGTATTTATGATGGCGACGCACAGCAGCTGCCTCCACTCCTATACAGGCATCCTCTGAGCGCCTAGAACCTCTCGGTCAAGGAGACCGGCTTACGGAAAAGTCTCCCTGTAGGTAGAGGAGGAGCCGGCTTTTGTTTGTAGTTCATGATGTGTTCACAAGGAAAATTAAATTTTGTCCAGTAAGTGCAACTTCAACAACCAATCTATCACTCCGCTATGATGAGTGTTTACATTTGACAGATATACTCTGTCTAATGTTGTGTTGACTGATCGTTTACGTTGTCTGAGGACGACCTAAAAAGTCGAAAGCCGATTCCCAACGGATATAAAATATATCACACTATGGACGATCAATACTGTATAAATTAGTCTGTAAAATGTCTTTCTCTAAATACCACAGAATATTCGAGAAACAAAAATGGTTTAAGACCTGTGACCTTGTGCCCAGTAGGAATCCAAAGTCGGTCTTTCAGTCTTTCAGTCTTTCACTATAGTCTCAAGAGCGGTCCACATTAATAAATAATATGATGAGTCGAGTATTTCTTTAATAATTAAGAAAGAATATGGTTGATTGAAGTTTCACTTTATTAAAGAAAAAGTTCATCCCTTATAAGCTTCACATCTACTATGGTCGCTGCTTTAAATTACAATCTTCAGTCTGTTTACAGCTACTCAGGATGTGTTTTCGTATCTCGTGTAGTACAATTTGTGTTTCTTACCACGCGCAAGAGACTGTTAAAAATTCAACATCTCAGTAACTAAATTCGAATGCACCTTCTTATGCACACCTCTATTCTCTAATTAACATCTTGTTTATCATTACATTTCTCATTCTTGCCTGTCATCGAAATTTATTCCAACTTTAATAATCACTGTATATCTGTTCCAGTAAAGCGATTAACTGATTAATTCGTGCCGGCCGAAGTGGCCGTGCGGTTAAAGGCGCTACTGTCTGGAACCGCAAGACCGCTACGGTCGCAGGTTCGAATCCTGCCTCGGGCATGGATGTTTGTGATGTCCTTAGGTTAGTTAGGTTTAACTAGTTCTAAGTTCTAGGGGACTAATGACCTCAGCAGTTGAGTCCCATAGTGCTCAGAGCCATTTGAACATTTGGTTCATTCGTCTCATTGTTGACTACTCGCGAAACGAACGCGAGCTCAAATCTAGGATTGCCAGTATTACAGTATCCGTCAAATGTTCATATCACAAAGAACTTTGCTTCCAGTATTTATGGTACGCTTACAATCTTCTTCCTCCGGTCCTCTTCATAGGGTAATAATATGGTGTCAAACGATGTTCAAAGCTGCTGGAGGTCGTATAAACGAAAATGTGAAAAGAGCTATATAATACAGTATGAAATGGAGGATGGAATGAAGCGAGTGCAAAGGATGGTGATTAGAAAAGGGTAAAGGCTTTATGAATAGAATGGATTTTAATTGAAATGATTAACGCTAACCTACAAAGATTTTTTGAGACGCTATTTCGTCGTGTAGAACAAGGAGCAAGCGACACAATTCCTCTACTTTTGCTCGAGTTATTAAAGCCACAATGGAGGAATGGAGCCTCGGCGTTGTTCTCCCAACAGACAAAGCGAGATCCACATTAATAGCTCCTCAGGAAAAACGCTCTTGCGTAATGTGACGTGGCTCCAAGCACTTACGCCGTAATTTTTTTACGAGTAAAGCCAGTTTTTAATTAATACTGACACCATTAACGACCGCTCTTTTCAGCGGGAGAAGGACGACGACAGAAAACGTGTCTTGCGTTCGTCGAGAGTGAAAAAACCAAAAAAGAAAAGAAAAAGAGGAAGAAAATGGGTCGGCCGTGCCGTCGGTGGAAAGCATGAATGCTGCATCTCGCGCCTTGGCACACAAAGGCGTCGCCACGGCGGCGGCGCCGATGTGAGGAGAAAGCGAGGAAGGCGGGGGAGAGGTGGAGGTGCAGGTGGAGGCGGCGGTGGAGGGCGAAGACGGGAACGAGGTCAGCTGAAATCGGATGTGGCGAGACCAGGCCGCGCGGTACGCCCGCTGGAGGTCTTTCCAGAACGTCTTGTTAGTGTCTATTGTGTTCTGCTCGTTAAAACGGCACGCCCTATTCCGAAATATTGCGTCTTGGAGATGCCCCGGTCGCTGCGCAAAGCATCCTAGTACCTGCCAACAACAGACATGAAATAGAACAGTACCGCGAGTTCGATCTGAGACATGTCTCCTTTATGGGTCAGCAGGTATCTCAGAGGGTAAAATGTTGCTCTTGGCTTCATTCACTCCAGTAATAGAGACACATTATTCTTTGGGGCGGGAAAGTAGTTGATGCCTATATTCTCGCTCTGCGTGATCCGTCACGAATCTAAAGATATCGCGCGGGTCCATGTTTCTTTGTTCCAGGCTCTATCCTTTTCGTTTTATTTTATACATCCACCATGTGGAATTCCACTGAACATGCTGAACTGACATTAAGACTATATTACAAAACTACAAAACTGAATTACAGAAAGCTTTTGTAAGCAATAACATTCTCTTCAAACTATAAACAAAGCAAATGACTAAGCCCGTGAATCTAAGAGTAGTTACGTACTATCGTATAAGGGGCGATCTAAAAGTTCCCGTTTCAGGGCGTTGCTGTAGGGTACCTTCACCGACATGTAGGCATAATGTGGCGTTTGTGTCTTTCCCACGTGCTTGAACGATGGCGGCGTCATTATCAAATGCGTCCAAACTGGACCAACGTGATGTTATTCCTTTCTTGGCTGCCAAAGCAGATATTTCGGTAGACATCCACCGTAGAACGAAGAATGTTTATGGGGCAGCACGTCTGACGAAAACCGCCGTTATGAAATGCTGCACTCACAAGGGTTGCTGCAGCTTCAGATTACGAGCGTCCTCGTACCGCACACGTCGTAATACGCTTGTTACGCCAACTCAAGTGGGAGACACTCGAACACTCGCCTTGTAGTCCTGATCTCAAGCGACCAACATGGGTTCGGTCCTTTAAAAAAGCCTTGAAAGATCGACGACTCCTGTCGGACGAGTATGTGCAGCAAGCGGTTACGAAGTTCGTCACGCAGCACGACACAACGATATCCCAAAGGGATATCTTCAACCTCGTGCCTCGTAGGGATGATTGCCTCAGTGCTCACGGCGGTTTCTCCTAATTATCATACGGATTCTGTAATTTACGGCCTTTGAACAAAAAGTGTTTGATCTACCAATATATAAGAAAAGGTTAAGAAGATCTCAAGGGCAAATATCGAATTATTACCCTATTCCCAAATCGATGTACATTTACACTTTTTCAGGCCAAGTACTGGCTGTAACAGTAATTGTACCGTTCGTTGAGTTTCACTAAATCTACAGCTCCTACTGTTACCCCAAGTTTTGTGATAATTTCGAACCAGAAGAACGCTTCGAATGAATCCGATCCAAACGGAAAGCTACCACCAACATCTGACTTCGAGGTGCAGTCAAAAATATTGAACTATAAAACAAAATCAAAGGAATTAGATGTGTAATTCAATTCTTTGTTTCTTTAGAGGTACATGTTTGCGATACTGAATAGCATGTAACTGCACACGTCAGTTTCATAGCTTGCCTGTATAATGTGCGCTACTCGTAAATGGCAAAACCCACTTACGAAGAGAAATGTCCTGAGGTAATTTGTATGGGAACAATGCGTCATCATGTATAAACGCAGTTAAATGGTGCAGACACTTCCAGTGTCGTCAAACAAGTTTGAATGGCGAATAAACCATCTCTCCCTGGAGAAATAGGGTCGCAAGGTAAGTGGAGACCCTGGGAAGCGAAAGACAGAGTACCACAGTCGAGGCGATAGTAGAAAAAAGGAATGGAAAATCAGACAAAACACTTGTAGGGTATTTTGAACATATCATCTGTCGTCGCCAGATGCATTCCGTGACCTTATGCAACCATCCAAAAACGCCCGCAGATCCATGGCGTCAGCGAGAAAAATATGGCAGTTTCAAGCAAATCCAATGACTTCTTTAGCCACCTAATCACCAGGAATGAGTTCTGGGCGATTCCGTACGGCCACAAAATAGAGGAGACAAGCAAACAAGGGAAACATTAGGAGTACTCGCCACCGAAACAGGCGAAGAGTCAACCATTATTACGGAAAGCAAAGCTGTTTGTGGGTGACCGTGCTCGTAAGCACAAACGGTTACACGATAACACTAACGAGATGTTCTGGACAAGCAGCGGAAGTATGACGGGAGGAAGTAGACCAAATAGCTTGTTTGCGCTATCACATTCTGCCCCACCCCGTAATCACCTATCGTATCACCAGCGACTTTCTCCATTATCCTCGGATGAGGAAACCATTACGTGGCAAAGATTTCCACAATGATGGAGAAGTAATTTTCGAGATGGAACAACCATCCGTGAACAGGAAACCAAAGATACCATCAAGGTGAATACGTAGGAAAAGCGTAACACCATGTCACGACCATGACTTGAACATTTCTTCTTCTTCTTCTTCTTTTTTCGCATTTTTTTACCACTGGTGGCACTTCTTCTCCCCCAAACGCTATCTTTTTCTAAATAAATATTCGTATATCTATGATTAAGTTGGCTAGATCACGTAAAAAGTTATACAGCATGTGAAGAGTGTATTTATTGATCCAAAAGTATGCAGGACGCGTTTTCTAGTGACTTCCATTCAAAAATCCAAGTGAAAACGTAGCATCAAGACAAGAGTGTTACCAACTGTGCTCGTAACATGAGATGACAGACTACCTAGCTTCCTGAACGACTTCATGTCCCACCTTTATTATGTCGTCTCTTTCTGTCTTGGCTTTGAGCTGTGTTCATATTCCTTGCTACCGTTGCCTCCTCCATATCATATTTCCAGCTGCATCTGAGGTGAAGCCTTGTCTTCCACTAGGATCTTATTTACTGTATCTTGGTATCCTATCTGGAATCCTGTCTTCATTCATTGTACTCGACTGGCCAAACCACATTCGCTGTTCTCTTCGGTGTCGTTCCAGATATCCATATCCATTTTCAATACACAATTTTTGCTTATCTTTTGCACCCTGTTTCGGCTTTGGCTTTTTCTTAATTAAACCATCACATGTGACAAGCAGTGTTTTTGTTTTGTGTGTGTGTGTGTGTGTGTGTGTGTGTGTGTGTGTGTGTGTGTGTGTAACGTCCCAGATTTCTGATCTACAAGTTTACAAAACTACACTCTGAACTATAGTCTTATACATTCCCTTCTTCATTGTTCTATGTTTTTGTTCCACAGGACAGAGTTTATTGCTCTTGTTACTGATCGTTCATTACTAATAATATTACTGATGTCATTGCTAAAAGCTTTCGGTTCGTCTTGTTTTGCAGCTTTCAGATACTGAAGAAAGGCATTTTTAAAATGCTGCTAATTATTTATTGGCTGACTCGTTTCGGGCTTTGCCCTTTTTCTCATGCCAATTATTACGCAGAACAAATTTTGTTATTAGTGGATGCTTCGAATGTAGGTAACAAAGCTATCGGTGAGAATACGTTTCGTATGTTAACTTCTTACGTATTTAGTATTAAATATATGTTTAGCGCGACAATTCAGTTTATCTCATTACACTTAAATGTACCTCTAATAGGCGTTGAAAGATGTCGCAATTGATGTTACACGTTACTGTATTATGTTAATGTATGAGCATAATATATATTTTTCTTCATTGTGATTCCTTCATTATCGAGCATAATGTAATGCACTTGATAACGGTATGTTGTATACAACGGCAAATCTGAGATGAATTAAACCGTCATGCCATAAACAGAACTGTCCACACCAAACATACACTAAATACTAAATATCTGAGTAGTTACCATGTAAACAATATTATCACTGATGTCCTTATTATCCACATTCATTGCATCCATTAGTAACACATATTGTTCCAGATAATTTGTGACTTGCTAAAATGGGCAAAACCAGTAACATGTTGTCCAATCAATAATTATCAGCTTTGCAGCAATCTTTTAACAATGTCATTTTCTCAGTGATTTCTTTTGTATCCCGCCTGGAAGGCGGCGCATGGGTTTGCTCCTGGAAACCGAGGTTAGGCCGAATGTAGGAAGCTAGGAGGAGCAGGTGAGGCACAACACTTGGTACTGCAAATAAAATTGGTTTTACTATATACTTAACTTTGGCTGAGACAAGCACGTAGGTGCGAAGCCGTACATCAAGTTACAAAGTTACAAGTAGTGGTTCCCGACTATGAAATAGAAACAATGTTGCTTGGTCTTCTGCTCGGCATCAAATGGGCTGAATCTGGAGCGGCGCTCGTAGAGGTAAACAGCGACGGTTAGAGGGCGCTGTCGTCGGTGTCGGTGTCGTAGTACCAACCTAAGAACTTGCACCTACGCCGTGGCATCGTAGCTATCGATACCACAATTTCATCGTTATTTGGGACCATTTACTAATGATCACTTAGGTAGTTCGCCTTTGCCGTACGTACAATTACCTCTCCATCAACGAGCTGAATGAAATTTGAGTGTGCGCTGATGTGAAACTTACTGGCAGATTAAACATTATACCGGACCGAGGCTCGAACTCGGGTCCGGCACACAGTTAGAATCTACCAGGAAGTTTCAGTCCTCCATCTGTCTCCCAAATATTTGCTTTACCTCTTTCATCGGCCAAGGACACACTCTTCCTCAAACTGATCTTCGGGACAGCATTATTGTCTTCCTTCTTTTTTAGGTTAATCAATACAACGAGAGTCTCCAATCATTGAGCGTGTATCTCATTGTGAAGATGTAGTCCATTTTCGACCTTCCTGCTCGGAATCCTGCTTGCTCTTCTTGCTGTTTGTGACTTTCTCAATCAGATCTTTACCTTCGAGTACACTATTTGAACGTAAGGGATCGCTAGCAGTCCCCTAAAATTATTTTGGTCAGTACGTCACTTTGTGATAACCCAGTGTTACGTAACATGTTATTCATTCCGATGGAGCAGCTTCTCCATTTAGTGCCATTTCATACAGCTTCTATAGAATCTCAGAGAATGATTAATATTATTATGATGTGACTAATATCTATGTGATAACGTTCCTGTCTGTTCTCCTTGCCTCAACATTCCAAGTTCCATCATCCTCTCCACATATTCATACCCTTCTGCCTTGTTTTTCCTTTTCAACATTTCTCTTTTTACTTTGCTGTTTAGGGTCCTATAGCTAACCGTACTTAAATTTCCAATCCGAAGCATTAACGTCATATAAGCTACTTGTTTCCTTTCAATAATTTCTCCTACATTTACATCCAACTAAACTGATTTCCTTTCCTTTGCATATTCTCTAGACACTTCTATTACTGATTCATCTAAGACCTTCTTTATGTGGTCGTATTCCTCTTCATTATTCTCGCTCCACTCTCCAATTCTTTTGACAGTCTCTGTTGATATAAATGTATAGCACTATCGTCCTTTAGACTGCCAAGTTTAAATCTTAAATTCTCTAATTGGTCAGATCGTTGCCTCCTCTTCTGTTCGCCAATACTCCTGAAAGTACAGGGGATACAAATTTTACATTCCACAAGACGATAATCACTTCCACTACCTGGTCCTCTTTTATCTCTGACCAAATCAGTTTACTCAGAGTGTTGAATACTCGCCCTGTTACTTTTGTCCGTCCCACTAACATAATGGGCAAAGTCTAGCAGATATGCCGAAGTACCTTTCTTTCTTGCTTCGGGAAACAAAGCTTTATGCAGTCTGTGCTATCTTACAACCAATAAAACTTCTTGCTGTTATTCCGGATACTCTGCACATTCCATAAACAAAGATGCGAGGTCCATTTTCGAATCCGTTTACGAATTCCATTAACACCACTCATAAACCGTGCATATTACTCGATACTTCAGCTTCCTGCCTTTACTTGTGGATAGGGAGTTAGCCCATAGCACAACCCCCAATTTGTTGGAGCAAGATTTGTCATCAGGGTTTCTCTTCCTCTAGGAAAATGGGCTTCATTACGCGCAGATTTCTCCTACCTTCGATAAAGAAGACGGGAAAGGAGGAACTAAGGGCAGCAAAAGACTCAGAGTCATATGGTTCATTCATCGGATCTTGCGGATAATGAAACGAAAGGTAAGGGCAGATTGGGACACACTTCGCCTGTTCCCACAACCAGAATCTGTTTGGCTAAAGCGACCCTCTCAGTTGCTAGCTTACCAATGATATATCCCCCAGCCTCATTAGAGCACGCAAACCTGCCCCGCCCACACCGACAGTGCTTCAGTAGGACGGTATCACTTGATGAGAGAGAATATTTGGAGAGGAAAAATTCACAGTTAAAAATAAAAACTTGATTACCTCATGTAATATAACAATACGATTACATACACGTAAACACCTAAACGTAACACCAGCCTTTCTCTCCTATTTGACGTCTGTTGTATCCTGATACAACACTAAATCTGAAGGCATGTCCCTGTATGCCTCAAGCAACCAAAGCATGGAAATGTTTCGAATGTTGCAGAATGAATTATCTCGTGATACGTGTTTTCGGTACCTTGGCATTCGCTTCGTACAGGGCAATATTTATTTATTATCGTTGAGAATTTCGACAAGCGCCACTGGGAATCCCAGTGCTGGTGGCAATTTGAAGTACGTATGGAAATTAATGTACAGTCATACTCAAAAGTATCCGAACGACCTGAATAGCATTTCGCCGGATTCGCATGCAACCCACATAACACATCTGTCTAGCAGGCCCTCTAATCGCTGCTTGGTACAGTCGTTTGACTATTGAAAATTGTTCCAACAAGTCACCACTAGAAAACACTGCTCTGCATCGCAATTACTCAAGATGTAAAGTAATACTACGATACTACAAATATCAGGGAACACCTAATCACAGATAGGACTGTCCCTAATGTTTGTAAGCTCACATTTATTACAGTAAAGGACATACCTGAAATGTTACCACTCTAATTATTACGTCAGATAGGTAATGCACGTAGTAAGTTCGTTGTATTCATGATTTCCTCTTCAAAGTAACATACCGTACTTATTATTAAACACAAAATGACATTAAAAGTTTAAGTTATTCACGAGCAGCTAGATGAGAATGTGTATGAATTTCAAATGACACGACGAACCGTCTCGTTCTGCAAATGGATTCAAACCCAGGGCATGCAGACTAAGCAAAGATTTCGTGACTGACGGAACCTAACAGTCATTCATGATTACGCATACAGAGAGTGATGTACCTCGATTTTAGACAGTATCAATTAGAAAATACCAACTTTAAATTACATAACGCAATCATTTTTAACGGACGCGAATTCCTTGCCAGCACCTACTGTCACTGTTAACGAACTAGGAGAGATGTTAAATATTGTTTCTTAACAAGTAACTTACTTGAAATGCCGTGAGCTAAACCTTTGTGTTGGACAGGGATTCGAACCCAGAACCTAATAAGATAGATATCGAAGCACAATCAACTGTGACATATCGCATTTTCTTGGCAGTAGTTAGATGTTTCAACTGAAATGACGAGACGAAACATTAATTTTTTCCTTCCCAGGACTCCAACCCGGCACCTATCGCTGTTGTATTCTAGAGAAAACGAACGCTAAATATGGGTTTTTTGCACCAGCAGCGACATGTGAGTATGTTTGACTAGAAATAATATGACGAAGAGTCAGTGCTGACTGGGAATAGAGCTCTACACATATCGTTGTTGACTACACACAAAGAGACGCCAGCTACCAAATTTTTCTCCACCAGCAGCTCGGAATAACATCTTGAACTTACAGCGATCTCGCAAATAGTTCTGTGCCTCATTGGGAGTCAAAAACGTCAAATATCGTTAGTGTGGACAACGAATGAAAATACATTATACATCGAAATTATTGTCCACCAGCAGATAGGTGTTCTCATGGTAGATCTTGATGATACATAAAGAAATCCTTAATGCCGGGCCAGGATTCGAACCCATTCACACGCAATATGTGGAGATGTTGAGGAATCTGCAGTTTTGAACAAACAACAAATTGCAGCCGAGCTGTATTGTCACGAAGGTAACAAATTCCGCGTTAAGGGCGGCCTGAGTTGCATTCCCAGTTCAGAACCAATTTTATGGACATACAGAAGCTCAGATAAAAGATGGAATAAGTGTCCTGTGATCCTACATAGCGTTTGTTTCGTTACTAGAAATATATAACTAGTATAAGAAAGGTTACTGGTGATAGAGTTTCTATATGTCGCCACTCCAGGCTTCATTGTGGCTCAACCTAACGTCTACTTGGTAGAGAAGGAATATCATTTTTAAAGTGAATTCCAGACCACAATGTCATTATATCTTCTTCAGTTCGTGTAGCCAGAAGAGAATCAAATCTGTCTCTCCCTATCTAAAATCACTGACCGAACTTGGAATCGAACCCAGACCATAGATATATATGAACCTATCATCAGCCCAACAGACCACCAAATCCTCTCGTCACTGGCTAATTTTTCTATTATAACGCCGTTGTGCCACACTGTCTGAGAATTCTGACACACAGGCTCCCTGTATCAATTTGCAGCATGTTCAGTAAATTCATTTACTTGGTTGCCCGAATAACCATGAACTAGATGCCTCGGCTACCCAGTGCATACATTCAAATTTATTTTGTAATCACCGAAATAAAATCACGCAACTGCCAGCTACACAGGACTGCCAACACTGTAGGGGGCAGAAATATGAATAGAAAGTGTTCGTTCCACTTGAGTTACTGAGCGCTATCTGTTCGTTGAAAACGTCGTGCAGTGCAAAAGAAAAGGTATAACTGTTTGTCTCTCATAAGTATTGACGTGGCCATATGCATTATCCCACAGCGCTGTGGAATGCAGAAGTTCTGGAGGAATTGTTCTTGACTTCTGGAGCTGTTATAGCTACGTCTCAGCTAGTAGCGTAATGCTACATTTCGCGCGCGGTAGATAGGATGTCTCGAGTTCGATTACATACCCTTCTATATTTTTTAAAACGCAATTCTGCTGTCTGCTAAAGTTATCAATCTAATGGAACTTGTAACATAGTTCTCTTCATTTCTCGACCCAGAATAGTCACATGGAGGAAAAGGGCTAACTTCTGCAACATTTTATTCTTTTCAGGTTAAATAGACAACCAGGTAGCAGACGCATCTCGAAACTTTTGTATTATGTATGGAGAGAGCGCATCGTGCCAAAATACATCGGAAAAGAATTTTCTACATTAGCTGTCGTTTGCTAGTGGTATTTTATTCTTCTTCAAACCTTGTTTGACAGCTTTAACTCAGAACAAGTTTTCTACATGCATGTAATCAATAAACCGCATGTGCATTTTCAGACTGTTATAGATAACATCAGAGAATTCGCATATATCGTTGATTATTAATTTCTCTCTCATGTTTACTGTTGTTTTAACAACGCTAAAGGAAACCTCAGGAAAATTGTGAGCTGTTTTAAAAGAAATGTAATAAAACTACCTACAATAACCTTACGACGAAAGTCTGTTTTTATAAAACTGAGTATCTGTACACGAGCGTGCCTCTATCGACACTAATTAGTAAAATACTGCTCACTTAGATTTTGATTGGGTCTGTGTATAATTGTTATGCTGTGTCATACTCAAGAGGTACGCTAATGTGGCATTTCATAAATAAAGTTCTGTATTCCTAGAAACCCAAAATTAGCTTGTCAGCAGCGGAAAGAGGCGTTACCTGTTGTGCAGCATTGTAAGTTTTTCACCATTGCACTATGAGCCGAAAGTATTTTCTGGCGTTTTCCTAATCGATGTTTGGTCCGACTTCTTGTAGCCCTTTCACAGAAGGGATAAAAACGCTACACTCAGTGAGACCGGAACTGCGAACCATAACAGACGCTTTTTCACAGTTTTTTTTCTTTTTAAATCTCATTTTGTTCGCTTTTTGTTCGTTGCATCTGCTCGGGGCGGACGTCGTAAGACATCCATTGAAGTTCTTTGGTGATCGATTAACTCAGTTTCTTTATTACAGAGGGCGCGTAACCTTATGACCGAACACGCTGAGCTACCGTGCCGGCGGCCGTACGTTACCACAGAGCTGGCGGAGAAGTATGTGGATTAGCTTCCTCTTACGAGACCAATAATGGCTAGAACTCGTAAACCGCTATTTGAAGGACGAGATTAGTTGCAATTTCTGCGTGCAACTACTTTCCTGGGCTGAAAACCGTAAATTTACAATCTTTTGTTACACCTCAAGCGATAATAACTCAGATTATTCAATGGAAATGACAGGTAAAATCAAGTGAACTTTGAGGCTTAATTCCGTGCACACCAAGAAGTAATTAGTCGATCACAGAGTTGCCAAACATACATTGCCTTTTTGCCAAATCTCAGTTACAATACCAGCAGGAAGAAGACGAACCGATGTGATCTTAGAGCAGGCTGGGAAGTGCCCATAGCTGGTGTCTCCAAGTCGCGGCTGCTACGCCCCGGAATAAGTAATGCGTCTGATTCGCATTTCTGTAACTGGGAGCGTGGTTACTAATAATACTCAGAACTGACTGCGAACTAAGCATCACAAATCAGTAACTCTCATAGTTGTTTTTACATTTCTTTCGTAAGTGTACTCAAAACTAAGAAACTCATTCACAGACGTTTTCGGGCCTCGCCGATGGTCGAGCACAACAAACTAATAAAAATAAAAATGAATGTGTGTGCGTGTGTGTGTGTGTGTGTGTGTGTGTGTGTGTGTGTGTGTGTGTGTGTGTATGTGTGTGTGCGTGTCTGTGACAGAGAGAGAGAGAGAGAGAGAGAGAGAGAGAGAGAGAGATAAAAATCAAAAAGAGTGAGAGCGAGAGTAAAAATTTGTAAAGAAATTGAATCATGGTATGTAAAGAAATCATTCAATAAAATGACACGTTCCACATCATTACGAAATATCGCATTCATGATCTATGAAACAAGATTTAATCTAATCTAATCATATCATATTGATAACTAGCCATGAAGAGTAATGAATTACTGAAATTTTTGGTAGTAACAGTAACCGAATCTAAACTTGAAAATAAAAGACGACAGTTTTTGTAATAAACCGGGACTTCTATCAAGAGCCTTTCGTCCCTGTTAACTAACCACGAAAGATGTCTGATATACCTCTATTCTGAAGTAACAAAGTGTGCATTCATTTAAAGATGAAGTGTATGATGTGAAGTTCTGTGACGGAGATACGAACCCAACACGGTTCTTTCCCTATCTATGGAAACCTTTTCATGTTAATATCAAACATCAGCAATTACTCGTAGATTGCATGAAAACTAAAGTAATTGATGAAGATGTTACTTGATAACAAAGGCGCGCTGCTTTTCTTCATTTACTTGCGCCTAGGAATGGCTATCGAGTACTGCCAAACCAAAAGGCAACAGAGCTTACTGCCTTCCGATATACGTCGCCGTCAGTTCTTCCATTTGATTTGGTCGGTATGACCTGTTTCAAGTTGTGTATGAAAGACAATGTTTTAGAAAATCAATTGTTTTCCTTTGCAATAAACAGAAAGATTTTCATTCTAATTTATGGAAGTAGAAAATTTTCGCAATATTAGTTCAAATATAATATTCGCTTCTATAATGTAGGGAAGTATTTCACAGTTGCAAAACTTGCATCCGACTCATTGACCTTACACTTAGTCGCTGACCATAAACTCTATCTCAGAGTGACACCAGATTAAGTAACCTAATGTAGCGAAGACTGTTTGCCAGTGCTCTTTCTCACCGGAAAATACGCAATTCACTCATTGGGCTCCGTAAGTACACTGTAACAGTAATTTCTGTGTGTATGCAATGAATACGGATTAGAATTTAGTGGTGCTCTCTCTTCCACTACTGTATACAATATGCCTGACCTAAACGGATCCTTTACCAAAATAGGCCCTGGGCAGTGCAACATCACACTGACAACAGTAATGTGATTATACTGACAACCTGACTGTTCGTTTTGCCTGAATTTGTAATCATTTAAATAAAACAACATGTCCTTCCAGCGGGAGACATTTCGTCCCTCTTTTTCTTCTTTGAAATTTGTCAGTATGCTTTTTGCCGTCCAGCGAGCGAAATGCAGCAGAATACGGCCGGTAAATGATTCATAAACCACGATTTAGTGCCGTTGAGACGATTTCTTTAAACATTGTCGTAATTGAAAGAATTTAGTTTCTTCTTAAATCGTCTCAAGCAGCAATGTTCACAGACATCTTAAATAGAAAAAAGCTCATTATCCAGGTACGATGGTTGTAAAACAAACTTCCCACAGTTTAAGTAAGGTTGATCCTTTCGTCTGATATCACTGCGTAAGTATTTTGTCTATGAGGTATAACAAGTAGTGTTCCTGTAGCTGTGGGAATCATTGGTTGAAAACGGATTTAACACCAACGAGTACAGTGCTGCTGAATATTCAAAATGATTATCAAACTAAGTCTGAGTTCATCCGCACACTGAGGCGAATTTATAATATTGAAGCTAGACTGTGTATCCTTGTGTTCCTTGAGTAGGCATTGGAAGGCGTTTACACACACGTATACAATACTAAGAATACTTCGAACGCTATAGTTAACGTTGCTCTCATAAACTACTTTTGTTTTTTAATTTTTCTGGGTCTTCGGCTTGCAATATGTGTTGTTGACACAGTCTTAGAGCAAAAAATTGACCACCGAGTCGTTCACGTAAGGTGGGCAATACAGTCGTGCTCCTCTCAGAATCCTATGCCTGGCGATATGCTCGATCTGGCAACACTGTTGACTGCGGCACTTCCCAGAGTAAGTCATGACATCAGTCTCAGTACACTATGCTTGACTACAACCGCAGTCTTGAGGTAAAACGCGAGAGTAGCTAATACGACGTCTGGTAACTAAACGCACACGTCGACAAAGTTTTTATCGTCCCTTTCCTCTCGGTGCTGTAGCTATGTGTAATTCAAGCTAATCTACAATAGATTTCGCTTTCTGTCACACTGGTAATAACAGTTTGGTCCAACAATGCTTTAGCGAAATATTTCTTTGCCGACCATCTGCCTCTGAACACCGCACGCGTCTGACTTCTCTGGGACCCGTTTACTGCCTACCGGCGGGGGCTGAGGCACAGCAACGTCTGCTCCACTCCGCACTCTCGACCATGTAAAATGCTTTGGTAATGTTGAGTGGTGACCCATAAAATCTGTCTACGATTTGTGTTTCACTCTTGATAACAAAGGAGGCAAAAAACCGTTTTAATTTGATGATTATTTTATTGCACTAGAATGCAATGTATCAATGTGCCACAGAATTAATTTCATTGTTTCTGATCCAGTGCACTACAATTAAAGCGTCACATTCTGTTCTTTTTCCTTTCACGGGAGATTTCTCAAATAATTTATTATTGTCATGGATTCATGGTTCAAAATTGGTTCAAATGGCTCTGAGCACTATGGGACTTAACATCTATGGTCATCAGTCCCCTAGAACTTAGAACTGGTGAAACCTAACCAACCTAAGGACATCACACAACACCCAGTCATCACGAGGCAGAAAAAATCCCTGACCCCGCCGGGAATCGAAATCGGGAACCCGGGCGTGGGAAGCAGAGCGCTACTGCACGACCACGAGCTGCGGACTCATGGATTCATATGTGTTAGTCAAGGCACAGAGAGTAAATGCAATTTAAGATGTTAGATTTCTTTCTTTGATTCTCTGTGGTAAATGGATGCAAAAGATTGTGTCAATACCTATCGGTACCTGCTCTATAGCTACTCAGGCAAATTGCTAGTTTTGAGGTCTATACCTTAATTAATGGAGAAGTGAACGCTGTCCACAAGTGATGTTTAAAATATTCAATTGGTTTTAAGGCGACAAAGTTGCCCATATTTGAAGCTACCCAGTAAGTTGCTAGAGCCGCTGTTAGCAAGTGTCTGCAGGGAGTTCGTAATTGCTACTGCGGAAATTTAGCATAGACGCCCTATAGTAATCAAGAGGTTAATTTCCTTCATACTTATCACCCTGGCATGTGAGTCTTAAGTGAAGAAAACTACTGAAATTCGTATCGCTGATGGTCGATTCGAATTTCTTCAGAGACGCTGGTATTGCGAAGCAGCTTGGCAGTCAGAAAGCCAAGATCTATGACCATTAACACAACTTACCGAGTCGAGCTACCAAGAGGATTTGATGTGTAAAGGTTTTCTTCCGATTTCGATACAGATTTTTTTCTGGAAATTCGCAGCTCCATTAAATATATCAGAAAAAAAAACTCGCATATGCTAGCCCCAACCAGGTTAGAACTGACGACTGATTGAGCCGCTCTGACCCGAGGCACGGGCGGTATCACCGAGCTACGGTCACACTGCTGCCCGTATGCCACTCTCATCATAGTATTTGTCGCTCAGCCTCATAACGCATCGTGAAAGATAATAAAAGTTGTCACTTTTGTGAAGAATAGCATTTCTTTAGGCAAAAAGTTAAATTTTCTGTCTCAGTGTCTTAGTTTACATGAGGATTATATAGCACGAGTCATTCAAATGGAAAGGGAATATCAAGTGAATTTAACGAGTAAATTCAGTAACATACGCTGAAGTGATTGCACTGTCACAGTGTTGCCTAATATTTGTGACGATGTTGCCAATTCTCAGCTGTGCTAGGAACAGCTCTGTAGCGGTATGCAAGGAAAATCCCGTGCTCGTGTCATAGGATATGGAGAGGAGGCGCGGGGTTTGGTTAATATGGAGCGTTTTCTCCTAGCAGTTGTGTCAAACATTCAGGTGTATAATCTTCCATCACGATTACAGTTTCCTAAAAAATATATACGAATAAAACATTTACCTTGTTACTTTGTGACAAAAGATTATTTCAGTACAATAAGAAGTCTTTGGAAATCACTTATTCCCACCTGTCCCAAAAGTAAGATAACAAACACTTTGCATCTCGAAATCGATTGCACCTATGGGCAGTCTTGTGACATTTAAATAAATCGTCTTAACGGCACTAAATCATGGTTTGTGAATCGTTTACCGGCCGTATTCTGCCGCATTTCACTGGTTGGAAGGCAAAAAGCTTACTGACAAATTTCACAGAAGGAAAAGTGGGACAAAATGTCTCCCACTGGAAGTTCATGTTGTTTTATTTAAATGATTACGAAATCAGGTAAAACGAAGAGTCAAATTGGCTCTGAGCACTATGGGACTCAACTTCTGAGGTCATTAGTCCCCTAGAACTTAGAACTAGTTAAACCTAAGGACATCACAAACATCCATACCCGAAGCAGGATTCGAACCTGCGACCGTAGCGGTCCTGCGGTTCCAGACTGCAGCGCCTATAACCGCACGGCCACTTCGGCCGGCAAAACGAAGAGTCAGGTTGTCAGTATAAGCACATTACTATTGTCAGTATGATGTTGCACTGCACAGGGCATGTAATGATAAAGGACCCGTTTAGGTCAACCATATTGTATACAGAAGTGGAAGAGAGAGCACCACTAAATTCTAATCCGTATGCATTGCATACACACAGAAATTACTGTTACAGTGTACTTATGGAGCCCAATGAGTGAACTGCGTATTTCCCGGTGAGAAAGAACACTGGGAAACAGTCTTCGCTACATCAGGTTACTTAATCTGGTGTCACTCTGAGCTAGAATTTATGGTCAGCGACTAAGTGTAAGGTCAATGAGTCGGATGCGAGTTTTGCAACTGTGAAATACTCTCCTACATTATTGAAACGAATATTAAATTTGAATTAATATTGCGTAAACTTTGTACTTGGATAGCTTAGAACGAAAATCTTTCTGTTTATTGCAAAGGAAAACAATTGATTTTCTAAAACATTGTCTGTCATACACATCTTGGAACTGGTCATGTTGACCAAATCATATGGAAGAACTGACGGCGACGTATATCGGAAGGCAGCAAGATCTGTTGCCTTTTGGTTTGGCAGTACTCGATAGCCATTTCTAGGCGGAATTAAATGAAGAAAGGCAGCGCGTTTTTGTTATCAAATAACGTCTTCATCAATTACTTTAGTATTAATGTTATCTACGAGTAATTGCTGATGTTTGACATTAACATGAAAAGGATTCCGTAGACAGGGAAAGAACCTGTTCTTGAGAAACTAATTCTATAGTGACCAAAGGCATCAAATGATCTTCAAGTGCAGTATTCCAGCAGGGGGATGAAGAAAATGATAGTAATAATGACGGTAATAATCGAATTATCCAATAGCTTCACACTTCCCAGTGGATTTTCTCGAACTAAGAAATTTGATAAATTTGTGAAAATTTCAAAATGGCTTCACATCGAGCCTATGTTGCCTAGAAGAGTCTTTACATCCTGCTGACATGAGAATAGCCTAATCTCCGCGTCAGAACCTTGCTTCTACTTCACCATGTAATATACTCGCGTTTTTTCCACCGTGATTAATTTTGTAAGCTATGCACATCATTCGTTACAGCACACTCCTGGGGCTGGGAAATGTGGCCACCATGGTCTGGTGGAACGAACTACCACAGGTTCAATGCGTGGGTTCAGGCATTGACTTTTAAGAGGCACAAACAGATTTACTTTACCCCTGGTAACATCAAGAGAAAACGTTATAATCCAGAATCCGCATTAAACATCACGTTCCTTCATTACCAACTGGGCAGAGCCGGTTTACGTTGGGAAAAGACATAGCGGAAGTCGTGGTAAACAGAAATACAGTCGCCAGTAAACTTACTTATATCAGAAAATTTTATTTTATTTGATGAACCGATACCCATTTAAAGGAACAGGTTTCTTACTTTACTTGTACTTGATTGAACTAGAGACGTTGGAAAATGTGGTGCTGGACTCTTTTGAGGATCTGAATCTCTCGGAACAGTATAGTTGAATCATTTCGTTCCTTTACTCAAGACTGAAATCTTCTCTAGGTCTCCTCCAAAGGTAAGAATGTGGGTCCGAATCCTGATCCAGTACAAAAATATTCATAATTTCATTTCAAGCCCTCTCACGTGTACACCGGCCTGTTAGTGAAAATTAACGTACATTTTTAATGTCTGTTCATGTGTTGCCAACAGTTGCAATAGGCGTCGTTATATATGGTCAAACACGCACACATCTTACTATTGGTGAATAAGCAACTGATAATTAAGCTATATTCGTGGATGCACGGTAATTGTGCAAGTCGATTGGCGCTTAGGCACAAAAGTTTGTATCCTTATTATAGATTCAAACACCTAGCAGCTGGTAAGAAAAACCCACGCGAAACATTTAATTTTACTTAGTTAACACTCCGATTATGGGCTGGATTCGTATCTCCGTCACAGAAATTCACATCATGCATTTCATCTATAAATGCGTGCACACTTTGTTACTTCAGAATAGAGGTATATCAGACATCTTTCGTGGTTAGTTAACAGGGACGAAAGGCTCTTGATAGAAGTCCCGGTTTATTACAAAAACTGTCGTCTTTTATTTTCAAGTTTAGATTTGGTTACTATTATTAGCAAAAATTTCAGTAATTCATTACTCTTCATGGCTAGTTATCAATATGATATCATTAGATTCGATTACATTAGATTAAATCTCGTTTCATAGATCATGAATACGATATTTCGTAATGATGTGAAACGTGTCATTTTAATGTATGGGTGTTGTGTGGTGTCCTTAGGTTAGTTAGGTTTAAGTAGTTCTAAGTTCTAGGGGAATGATGACCATAGATGTTAAGTCCCACAGTGCTCAGGGCCATTAGAACAATTTTTTTTAATGAATGATTTCTTTACATATCATTATTCTTCAATTTTTTACTCTCTCTCTCTCAATCTTTTTGATTTTTATCTCTCTCTCTCTCTCTGTTACACACGCACACACACACACACACACACACACACACACACACACACACACACACACACACACACACACACATTCTTTTTTAATTTTATTAGTTTGTTGTGAGGTCCGAAAAGTCTGTGAATGAGTTTCTTAGTTTTGAGTACACTTACCAAAGAAATATAAAAACAACTATGAGAGTTACTGAATTGTGATGCTTAGTTTGCAGTCAGTTCTGAGTATTATTAGTAACTACGCTCCAATCCCTAAACCTAATTACAGAAATACGAATTAGACGCATTAGGTATTCCAGGCCGTAGCAGCCGCGACTTGGAGACACCAGCTATGGTCACTTCCCAGCCCGCTGTAAGATCACATCGGTTCGTCTTCTTCCTCATGGTATTGTGTCTGAGATTTGGCAAAAAGGCAATGTATGTTTGGCAACTCTGTGATCGACGAGTTACTTCTTGGTGTGCAAGGATTTAAGCCTCAAAGTTCACTTGATTTTACCCGTCATTTCCATTGAATAATCTGAGTTATTATCGCTTGAGGTGTAAAAAAAGATCGTAAATTTACGGTTTTCAGCCCAGGAAAGTAGTTGCACACAGAAATTGCAACTAATCTCATCCTTCAAATAGCGGTTTATAAGTTCTAGGCACTATTCTTCTCGTAAGAGGAAGCTAATCCACATACTTCTCCGCTAGCTCTGTGGTAACGTACTGACCTGTAAAAATGCGTTTGTTACGGTTCGCAGTTCCGGTCACTCTGAGTGTGGCGTTTTTATCCCTTCTGTGGAAGACTTACAATGCTGCACAACAGGTAACGCCTCTTTCTGCTGCTGACAAGCAAATTTTGGGTTTCTAGGAATACAGAACTTTATTTATGAAGTGTCACATTTGCATACCGCTTTAGTATGACACAGCATACCGATTAAACACAAACCCACTCAAAATCTAAGTGACTAGTATTGGATGGAGGCACGCTCGTATACAGACACTCAGTTTTATAAAAACAGACTTTCGCCGTAAGGTTATTGTGGGTAGTTACATTACATTTCTTATAATACAGCTCACTATTTTCCTAAGGTTTCCTTTAGTGTTGTTGAAACAATAGTAAACATGAGAGGGAAATTAATAATCAACGATATATGCGAATTCTCTGATGTTATCTATAACAGTCTGAAAATGCACATGAGGTTTATTGATTACATGCATGTAGAAAACTTGTTCTGAGTTAAAACTGTCAAACAAGGTTTGAAGAAGAATAAAATGCCACTACCAGACGACAGGTAATGTAGAAAATACTTTTCCGACGTATTTTGGCACGATGCGCTCTCGCCATAGATAATACAAAAGTTTCGAGATGCGTCTGCTGCCTGGTTGTCTATTAAATCTGAAAAGAATAAAATTTTGCAGAAGTTATCCCTTTTCCCACTTGCGACTATTTTGGGTTTAGAAGTGAAGAGAGTTTTGTTACAAGTTCCATTAGATTGATAACTTTAGCAGACAGCAGAATTGAGTTTTAAAAAAAATAAAGCAAGAAATGAACTCGAACTCGAGACATATTATCTACCGTGCGCGACACGTAGCTATAGCAGCTTCAGAAGTCAAGAACAATTCATCCAGAACTTCTGCATTCCACAGCGCTGTGGGATAATGCATATGGCCAAGTCAATACTTATGAGAGACAAACAGTTATACCTATTCTTTTTCACTGCACGACGTTTTCAACAAACGGATAGCGCTCTGTAGCTCAAGTGGAAAGGAACACTTCCTATTTAAATTTCGACCTCCTACAGTGTTGGCAGTCCTGTGTAGCTGGCAGTTGCGTGATTTTACTTCGGTGATTAGAAAATAAATTTGAATGTATGCACTGGGTAGCCGAGGCATCTAGTTCATGGTTATTCGGGCAACCAAGTAAATGAATTTACTGAACATGCTGCAAATTGATACAGGGAGCCTGTGTGTCAGAATTCTCAGACAGTGTGGCACAACGGCGTTATAATAGAAAAATTAGCCAGTGACGAGCGGATTTGGTGGTCTGTTGGGCTGATGATAGCTTCATATATATCTATGGTCTGGGTTCGATTCCAAGTTCGGTCAGTGATTTTAGATAGGGAGAGACAGATTTGATTCTCTTCTGGCTACACGAACTGAAGAAGATATAATGACATTGTGGTCTGGAATTCACTTTAAAAATGATATTCCTTCTCTACCAAGTAGACGTTAGGTTGAGCCACAATGAAGCCTGGAGTGGCGACATATAGAAACTCTATCACCAGTAACCTTTCTTATACTAGTTATATATTTCTAGTAACGAAACAAACGCTATGTAGGATCACAGGACACTTATTCCATCTTTTATCTGAGCTTCTGTATGTCCATAAAAGTGGTTCTGAACTGGGAATGCAACTCAGGCCGCCCTTAACGCGGAATTTGTTACCTTCGTGACAATACAGCTCGGCTACAATTTGTTGTTTGTTCAAAACTGCAGATTCCTCAACATCTCCACATATTGCGTGTGAATGGGTTCGAATCCTGGCCCGGCATTAAGGATTTCTTTATGTATCATCAAGATCTACCATGAGAACACCTATCTGCTGGTGGATAATAATTTCGATGTATAATGTATTTTCATTCGTTGTCCACACTAACGATATTTGACGTTTTTGACTCCCAATGAGATACAGAACTATTTGCGAAATCACTGTAAGTTCAAGATGTTATTCCGAGCTGCTGGTGGAGAAAAATTTGGTAGCTGGCGTCTCTTTGTGTGTAGTCAACAACGATATGTGTGGAGCTCTATTCCCAGTCAGCAATGAACTCTTCGTCATATTATTTCTAGTTCAAACATGCTGACATGTCGCTGCTGGTGCAACAAACCTATATTTAACATTCGTTTTCTCTAGAATACAACAGCGATAGGTGCCGGGTTGGAGTCCTGGGAAGGAAAAATTTAATGTTTCGTCTCGTCATTTCAGTTAAAACATTTAACTACTGCCAAGAAAGTGCGATATGTCACAGTTGATTGTGCTTCGATATCTATCTTATTAGGTTCTGCGTTCGAATCCCTGTCCAACACAAAGGTTTAGTTCACGGAATTTCAAGTAAGTTACTTGTTAAGAAACAATATTTAACATCTCTCCTAGTTCGTTAACAGTGACAGTAGGTGCTGGCAAGGAATTCGCGTCCGTTAAAAATGATTGCGTTATGTAATTTAAAGTTGGTATTTGCTAATTGATACTGTCTAAAATCGAGGTATATCACTTTCTGTATGCCTAATCAGGAATGATTTTTAGGTTCCGTCAGTCACGAAATGTTTGCTTCGTCTGCATGCCCTGGGTTTGAATCCATATGCAGAACGAGACGGTTCGTGTGTCATTTGAAATTCATACATATTCTCACCTAGCTGCTCGTGAATAACTTAACTTTTAAATGTCATTTTGTGTTTAATAATAAGTACGGTATGTTACTTTGAAAAGGAAATCATGAATACGACGAACTTACTACGTGCATTACCTATCTGTCGTAATAATTAGAGTGGTAACATTTCAGGTATGTCATTTATTGTAATATATGTGAGCTTACAATCATTAAGGACAGTCTTATCTGTGTTAAAGTGTTCCCTGATATTTGTAGTATCGTAGTATTACTTTACATCTTGAGTTATTGCGATACAGAGCAGTGTTTTCTAGTGGTGACTTGTTGGAACAATTTTCAATAGTCAAACGACTGTACCAAGGAGCGATTAGAGGACCTGCTAGACAGCTGCGTTATGTGGGTTGCATGCGAATCCGGCGAAATGCAATTCAGGTCGTTTGGATACTTTTGAGCACGACTGTACAACTGTGATTAACGTTCACCTTTAGATTTACAATTTAAGCTTGTTAAATAATTAGTAAAGCTAATTGCAAAGAAATTAAAAAATTTGTAACATGAAAAATGAAAAGGAAAAAACAGCCTGAAAACCTTAAACCTTGATATTACGTTTATAAATCTTCTGAAATGAAATCGCAGCACGTAGTTTACTCGCAGTTCCTTATCTTCACTACTGGGAAATTGCAGTAATCTTAGCTGTATACTTCGGGAAGCTTTTGTTGAGTCCACGACTCATGCTACCGTTACTTACTCCTGTTAGAGTGAGAGCTCGATTGCTGGGGGATAGTGCGCTAAGTCTCTAGAACCGGAATTACGGCAGGCCCATACAACCCCACGCCATACCGAACTCAACGCGCATCATCTCTGAGATGAGACCCGTGTAGTTAGAGCGACCGTCCGCATTTCCAGGAGAGTCAACCGAAGAAAATTGATAGATTCACCAAACAAACCCCTTGCTGTCGGCTCTTGCTGGGACACGCACATAACTCAAAGTTACCATTCTTTCTGGCGGTTGTGCCTTACCTGTAACGTTGTTGGTATCATATCCACTGCTTCCCGTCGTCCTCTGTATCGTAATTAACCCTGGCGTCGATGAATCCTCGATGATACTCATTCACACACTCGCAGTATTCAAAAAATTGTTCAAATGGCTCTGAGCACTATGGGACTTAACTGCTGAGGTCACCAGTCCCCTAGAACTTAGAAGTACGTAAACCTAACTAACCTAAGGACATCACACACATCCATGCCCGAGGCAGGATTCGAACCTGCGACCGTAGCGGTCGTGTGGTTCCAGACTGTAGCGCCCAGAACCGCAGTATTCACTTCAACATTATCACTCACAACAGAATTTTGCTCTTTAAGTATATGGATGAAAGCATTAGTGACAAGGTCGTTCTAGCTGTACTGAATACCGTAACGTCCAAAGCCATCAAAAACAAATGCAAAATATATATATATTTCGAAAAACAGATAAAAATATTTGACGTCTTTCCAAGAGACAGTTCCATTCCTTCCGAACTGACTATGTACGCGTGAACCAGATGTGGTTTGAATTCAGAGAAATGTAATAGAATGACAGCAACCAAAAGACTTAAGTAAATTAACAAGAGACGAGACGGTTCCCCAATGGTACACAAAACAAATAAGCGCGCTGTTGCAGAAGCCTAATTTAAAGGAACCCAAAATCTCCAAGACTGTCGATGCTTTACAGAAACCCCAAATTTGGCGTGCGATTCAATAGGACATGCTTTTAATAGTCTCAACTACCGAATTCTGTCTTGAAAGTTGGCACAAGTTCCAAAGAGATTCTAGTTGTGTAAAAAAGTACGCCAATAGCAAGTTAAAATCAATACTTTCACTTCGGGATAGCGCTCGTAACGTTACAAGTGAGAGTGCCACTAAAGCAGAGTAACTAAATACGGCCTTCTGAAATTCCTAGAACGAAGAAGGCAAAGTAAAATTCCAGAATTAGAATCAAGAACAGCTCCCAACATATGAAATTTAGACGTAGATATCCAGGATGTAACAAAGAAACGTAAATCATTCTTCCGATCCAGAGTATATACCAATGAGATTCCTTTCAGAGTATGCTTAAGGATGGAAGAAGGAGCAATCCACTGAATACGGACTGGTATCACCGACGTCGATTACCAGTAGGACTTTGAATCATGCTGTGATTTATCTGGACCAGGTGACATGCAGACAACCAGTTCGCTCCCCATAGAAACAAGCGAACATAAAAATAAACTCACGAATTTATGAAAGAAAACATGGTCCGTAGAAAGATGTAACGGAAACGTTCTTCATTTAAATCCTTCGATAAGGTAATATCGACCGTAAGTCATTTCCAGCACATGTTTCATATCAAACGTTATACTGTACATTGCAGTGATCAGATTCTTTTATTTTACACCTGTGTTAATTAACTTTGTCTATATTTTTACATCTTTGCCTACTGGTGCTATCAGTCTCTGTGTAGTCGCCAGGTGGCGCTGTTAGTTGACTCTTTGGCTGTAGTTTCTTGGAGCGGGTTGTTGACATGGGCAGGCAGTCGATGGCTATCAGTGAGAGAGACAAGAGTCACGTCTGAGCTATCCACGGAGCTTACAGGCGCACGATTTTCTAAGCGGTCGGTGGTCAGTAGTGTTGTGTTGGTCGGCATTATTGGGGCCTAATATCGACGCAGCTGGTTAGTGTGAGGTAATCCACATGAGTGCTAAATGGAATTTGTTAAACTTACACGATAAATCAGTCTAATCTAAAAGTTGTAAATTCAACTAAATACCTAGGTATTACAATTACGAACAACTTAAATTGAACGGAACACATAGAAAATGTATTGGGGAAGGTTAACCAAAGACTGCGTTTTATTGACAGGACACTTAGAAAATGTAACAGATCTACTGCCTGCACTACGCCTGTCCGTCCTCTTTGAGAATACTGCTGCGTGGTGTGGGATCCTTGCCAGATAGGACTGACGGAGTACATCGCAAAAATTCAAAGAAGAGCAGCACGTTTTGTATTATTGCGAAATATGGGAGAGAGTGTCACAGAAATGGTACAGGATTTGGGCTGGACATCATTAAAAGAAAGGCGTGTTTCGTTGCGACGAAATTTTCTCACGAAATTCCAATCACCAACTTTCTCCTCCGAATGCGAAAATATTTTGTTGACACCGATCAACATAGGGAAAAACAATCACCACGGTAAAATAAGGAAAATCAGAGCTCGTACGGAAAGATATACGTGTTCGTTCTTTCCACGCGCTATATGAGACTGGAATAATAGAGAATTGTTAAGGTGGTTCGATGATCTCTCTGCCAGACACTTAAATGTGATTTGCAGGTTATCCATGTAGATGTAGATGAAGATGTCACTCTAGACTAAGGAGGCGTAGTTGCTGATTTGGGTGTGAGAGTGCTGTTAATTTTGTGGTGATGTATTTGATTTGTTTTAAAATTTCTTTCAATTGCAAATGGTTCAATGCCTGCTTATCTCGCCATCCGTGGCCTGAAAGCAAGTGTCATATGTTAGTGACCACCGAGCTCGCAATTGAATCTTATTTGTATTGGAAATTGTTACTACCCCGAAAACTGCCAAGGGCCGTGGTAAGCAAATAATAGCAGCCCAATCCTATAGGTAATTAAGTTTCATAACCATGGTGAGATTTTGCCCTTTCAGAAAAAGTTAACGTTTTTTGCTCTAAATATAAGTACTGTTTTAGCTGTTTGAGTGTTAGCTCTCAAGATCTGTCTGTCACCTTTTAAGTCAGTTGAGTTAATGTTTTCGAGTAGCTCTGTGATTTCTTGGTTATTCGATTAAATTGTTGTTATATTTTATTGTAAGATTAACCAGCGAATCCTCTTAGTACGTCACATTGTAATAGTCTGGTTGTAATACGTAAGGTTTGGTTGGGGATTGGGGTCATGCTCACATTGAGTTTCTCGGTAGGTTTGAGCATTTCAGATGTCCTATGAATATTATACACGAATTATGTGTCTGCATGGTCTGATCTCGGCTTTCCGATCTGTTCCTAGAGTTTGGAGGCGCTGCTCGGCTGTTATCTGTTACCCACAGCTTCATCGGGCGTAACCTGACCGTGTCGGCCGTGTATATGCACGCGGGTGGCGAGTCGCTTCTCGTCCCGCCGAAGCATCTGAGACGTTGCGACCTCCTGGATTTCTACGGTACCCCCATAAGTTGTGTTCCTGTCTCGTAGCAATCGGAGGGTTAATTTAACATGAAGTGCACGTCACTCTAAACCTTCTTATTCAGAGCTGGCCGGCCGTACTTGCGCCTTCCATGTTCTCCCCGTTTGAAGTTAGGCTTTAAGGTAATACTTTTAATTCTGGCGTAATGCTCAATTTCTTAAATAGTATTTTATTGTTTTTTTTTTTTTATTTCGGTATCTGTGCGGTTAGTCCCGGTGGAGGTTCGAATCCTCCATCGGGCATGGGTGTGTTTGTTTGTCCTTAGGATAATTTAGGTTAAGTATTGTGCAAGCTTAAGGACTGATGACCTTAGCAGTTAAGTACCATAAGATTTCACCCACATTTGAACGTTTTTTTTTCGGTATCTTGATAATGCTGAAGAGGGTTCTCTGATTGATCAGATATTGGATATTTGCGTTGAGAACTGTTCCTCTGCTCGTGGCGTACATCACGGAACTCAGCTCTTCAGATACCAGACTTGTGAAATTTCCTGTTACTACACTTCCTGTAAGTTATAGTCATAAATGTCAAGCACCCCCTTGACCAGCCAGACGTTGGAATAGTAATCCTTAGCATCACTGCTGTCAATGTTTTTCCAGCGCTATGGGCATGTTCGAATTATATTTGATTGTACTACTTGCTTGTTAATCATTCCTAAGTTAGTGATTATTATCCGTTTAAATTAACTAATTAAACATAAATTGGTTTCATTGGTGAAATTTTTGAGTAACTACCTGAACGCCTTCTTTAAATATTTTCTCAGATTTCCTCCAGAAATTTGAGATTCTGCTGAAATTTTAAACTTGTTTATGGCGCTAATTATTGTCACTCATTAGTGGTGCGTAGTGAATTCTTAATCACGTTATTGCAAGCAGCATTACCACTTGTACTTTATTAGTGTTTTTGATATGTGTGTAATAAAAGATAGTCCGTCTCTTGTGAAGTAACAAACGACGTGATAAATGGCTTGCACCCTTCCCAAGCGCGTTCAGCTGTTCCTTTATCCTGGGGCGTCCACTCACATTTCAAAACCCAGAAGTCATACTCCAAAATTACGACAGCTATTCGGAAAAAGCGAGCCATAAGCCACGAATTGGAAACCACAATACCCTCATCATAAAGAGCAACCTTCTCTGCTTTCCGACAATTTTCTACGCTGAACTGCAGCTCGTTGTCTGTTCCAAAAAGCGGTATGGTGGGTGATGAGAATTCTCCCATGGAAAACGCTGTAGGAGTGTTCTAATTGTCGCTGCAGTGTGCAGCCGAGAACTGTCATTAAGAAGGAAATGCATGTTAGTTTCGCTACGTGGGGTTGCATAAAATCAGGGGATTTCTCTGGGCACCCTTAAGCGCTCAACGTGCGCTCACAACTGAGAAGGGCGACGTGACGCTATCTACAGGTGTACTAGGGACAATTTCCAACACGTATCTGCAAAACTTCATCGTATTTTCCTTGTGGTTTCCATTTCGGAACCGATCGTTCCTCTTTCCGAATAAACCTCTTACATTAGAAATGGCTCTGAGTACTATGGGACTTAACATCGGAGGCCATAAGTCCCCTAGAACTTAGAAGTGCTTAAACCTAACTAACCTAATGACATCACTCACATCCATGCCCGAGGCAGGATTCGAGCCTGCGACCGTAGCAGTCGCGCGGTTCCGGCCTGAAGCGCCTAGAACCGCTCGGCCACTACGGCCGGCCATTAGAAATGAATTCCTAGCAAAAGCATTGCAACCTTATATCACTCCAACTCCTCCCCAAAAGGCAACGCAGTTTCAGTTGTTTTATAGCACATAGTGAGAAAATTTTACCCCACATAGCATGCAGTGCAACACAATGTGGACAAAAAACCAAAGTCACATGCCCTGCTCAATGTGTCAGTTGAATGCCTCTTGTGTTCATGTAATGGAAATGAAGCACAAGGGCTGAAAAAGTCCCGAAACGGAAGCTTCATAATCAAGACACGCGTTTATTAGAAAGACAAGAAATGTCGCGAATCCAACTACTCTTCCAACAAGAGAGAATGAAAGCCAGTCGACATTTTTACACGCTAAAGCCATTACACTTTAAATGTAACTCAAAATGTTATTTAATTCTACAAACAGCGTTAGTGAGTCACTCCATTGACACATTCATGCCTTCCGTCTACGGTCAGCAGCAAAAACCTGCTGCAACTCGGTACTTCCCCCACAATTCTTGGCGGTCACAATATGTGACGTTAGGTTGTCACAATTTTGACGGGGAATCATTCCTACTGTAATTATGGAATATTACATCCGGCTTTACGCGTGTGATGGAAAAAAATCTGGTTATTGTACTGCATAATATACGTACTATCAAACATGTGCTTGATAACGACTTAGTCAAAATCAGCTAATTGCCCGATTTAAATGCAGAACGTTTACGTTACCACGTTTTCCTTTATAAATTATTTAGAGACTTTCGTTCCTCACAGAAACAAAAACAGTGAGTGTAATTTGTTAAACTGAGGTGGTCCTAGCGTACGTGAAACATGTGTGCTGTAATTCTAAACATGGTAACGTAGACTTCCATCAACTACACAATGAAGAAATGCTCAGTATATCACGTCCCATGGCCCAGATTAGGTGAACTATAAATGATTTATAATTTTTACACAATATTAAGCAATTATATTTGTCATACGTAAGAAAAAACTCTACTGGAATAATACAATTATAAAGAAAATCTATGACATCTAACACAAGTATCATTATTATTTCTGTTCATCTTGGTATCGGCGTGAAACAAAACGATCCAGACACTATCTTCCTTTGCCTTGTTCGGATAGTACGCCATTCTGCGCAGTCTACATAATAAAGTGTGTACATGTTTTATTATTTGAGCAATGAGCTCCAATAAATGTCTAAAGTACTGCTATTGTTAATTTTAGCTTTAACCTGCACCACGCATCCATTTTGCTTGTCCCATCATTTTTTAACAAAATTTCAGACAACGTGCCGACAGCAAGCTGAACATCGCTGGACAGCGACAATTGGCCACCATTAAGCGGCAATTTCGAATTATCATAAATTTTATCCCGTTCTTTCCATAGGCGATATTATATCTTTCATTTATGATCTATGGAAAACTATTTTCAAAGTAGTTAACGATTTATTCGGACGAATTATGTTACGGGCCATGGAACACAGATTAGGCTTGCACTAAGACGTAATTAAATCACACGATGGTCATTACGAAGTGAAAATGGTGAAATTTTTTTTTGTGTGTGCATATAGCATATAATAATTAACTGTTTTTGAGCATTGATTCGTCTAAGTCATTTCCGTAATAATACAGGATCCCACCCTACAGTTTTGTGTCAGTAGAGTCTAATAACGATCCGTGCCTTTGCATATCTTTGTAGCGAATCCAAAATCAAATTAAAAATAAAATATAAATTAAATAATATAATGGAACCCCACATTTACATTCCATTCAACCACACGCACATTAATATGTTGTATACGAATGGCTTATTTCAATACTGGTACAAGTCCATTACCTCCCCTTTTCTGTCTATAATGCTTCTGATATTAATGAGCCAAAATGAAAGAAAGGTTCATTTCTAACAAGAAGCCATATGCTTGAATATTTCTAGTATCTCAACTGCAGCTTTTTCAGCGCTCATTTAACTTTGAGACTCTGTATCTCAATATGAACAAAAATAGACTTTTATCACTATTGAAATAAGCCCTTCATATATACACTACAAGTACAAAACCATATTTATTGCAGTTTGCTGTGGACTTCAGCTTAAGCTGAAGTTAACAAGGATATGATAGCATTGCGTTCATTAAGTATTAATACCAATTTTCAACACAACGACAATAACGGCACCTTGGGAAAGCTCAGATAATGAATTTGAGGTAAGTATGTTAAAATCATCACAACATTTTGGGATTGATTAACGTTGTGGACATAGTACACTAACAGGAAATGTTAATCAGAGGTGAAAAAAGTACAGGAAAAACCTTGCGTGCACCCACTGTCTCGTTCCAACACCTTTTGAATGCGAGCTTGCTAATAAACGTACTTAAATTAAAAATGTAAAAGCCCTAACGTCAGTTTGAAACCTCCTCTTGTATCCTATTACGAGTACTTAGTGTGTGAACACTGCTGTGACTCATCCTTAACGTTACCGGTGCCTGTGAGTACCGGTTGTGCTGGCTCAAAATTCTAGGACATCTATTCAGTGACGAAGGCGGCTGCTCTTCAGAGCCCAGATTCGAATCCCTCTCTTGGATGGAAATAACTTCCAAAGAGCTCTCGTACTGAGAAGCAGAATTTTTTTCATATTTTGACATGTGAGACTTATGCACCAGTAACACCGATTCTTTCGCGTGCCGACCAATGAGTTCCATTCTGACAATGCAACACTCTTCATTCCATACCCAGTTTCAGCAGAATTAACCAGTCGTGCTGATTTTTAGTGCTGGAGTTCAGAAACTCCTGACTCCCAGTAGCTTTGCTGTGTCGTATCATAGCCAACCACGTCTTCTCCAAGTACACAAAGTGATTTTTCTTCTCCTGCTCTAGACTTCATTCATGTTGTCCATTGGTAGATGCTCTTAATGTTTCTTAACAGAGTCAACAACAAGATTGTTAATTTGGCGCCAGCCTGACTGCTACGTCTTATGCTCAGAACCACACAAGTACCGGATGGCCTCGTGTCACAATAGAGTTTTTGTACAGCTTCAGTTGTAGCATTTCTCAGAATACTGACTATCTGTGGAGGACAGGACGCCAAGAATTTCCTCTCCCTCGTTGTCTGCTTCTGGAGCGTCTCTTTGTCGCCAGTGGACTGCCAATATTTAAAAAACAGATGCAATGGCTTTCCGTCGTTTACGTCACAAAATAGACATTGCTTCTCTTTCAGAGTTCAGTTCGCAGGTAATATAGTGTTCCAAACTTTCTATCAGCTGTCTTCCTTCCCCTGGCAGTGGTTGTTCTTTGGATAGGCCTATGGCCCCTCTTAATGTCTGGACACTAGTTATCCATCCTGATTGGCTGGCCTCTGCTCGAAAAGCACCCAGTAAGATTCCCAGCTACATTTAAATAGACCTCCAGCAGATGAATTTAATATGGAAATATAGTAACTGGATATAGCAATCACTGACTTTGATCAACTCTGTACCCTCGCTTCTGGCTTGTGATTAATTTAAATTGAACGAATAAATGAATTAGCCTGCATTGCCCCATTGAGGGCAAAGGCCGCCTACAAGTAGGAGTAGTTGCTTTTAAAGACCCACGTGGTGAGATAGACGGCGTAAGAGGGTACCGCATTCAATCCACACTACACATTGAATTACACTTGATCAGTTAGTTGTGGTTCTAGTTCTTTCCACTCCTTCTTGTTTCTGGCTATACCGGTCCACTGTCTTCTTGCTTGTTTTGTGAGTAACTCCGACCATTTGCGTCTTGGTTTTCCTGGGAGTCTCTTGCCGATGTATGACCGCCCCATTTCCATTTGGTCTTCTTAGCCTGTTGTGCTACGTCTATTGTTACCGACATCTTGTGTATCGGGGTGTTCGATACTCTTTCACAGAGACCCCCAAGCATCTTCCTCTGGATTTTCCTTCAAGATATACTTGGCTTTTTAATCCATTTGTCATTCCTTGCGTTTTAGATTTGTTCATTGTCAGTCCTACCATCTTGCTTTGTGTGTTAAGCTCCTGGAGCATTGACTGCAGTTCCCTTGCAGTTTTGGCGAAGAGGACTATGTCGTCAGCGAACGTCAAATTTGTTAGTCTCCTGCCGTTGAGGCATATTCAGTCTTACTTATTCCATTTTAGTTTCCTGAATATGTCCTCCAGTATACAGGTAAATAGTATTGGGAAAATGAGATCCCCTTGTCTAACTCCTCTTTCCACACGGAAAGGTTGGCCTGACTTTTCGGGTTTAATTCTAGCGAAACTGTGGTTTCGAATGTTTCTTAATAATTGGGTGAATTTCGTTTCTATTCCTTGATTCCTTACTACTTGATGTACGTTTGTGTGTTCGATAGTATTGAATGCTTTGCTGTAATAAACAAAATTAAGATATATTTTGAGATGGGGAATTTCCGGTTTTTCTACTATGTGATTAATGGTTTGAATATGGTCCACTGTGCTAAATCCTTTGCGGAATCCTGCTTGTT